>NW_010259999.1:0-212 GCF_000690775.1 Eurypyga helias
GGGTCTGGTCAGGAGGGCTGGGGATGTCTGGACCAGCCCCGTGCCCTTGGTCTCTCTCCAGCTACAGCACGGCAGGAGCAGGGTGGAAGGTTACGTGCTGCAGAGCCTGCCGTACCTGGAGGACACTCAGGTCGCCGTGCGAGAGACGGCCGTCTTCTTCATCGGTGAGACACTGTGGAAATGGGGGCCGTGCTGTGCCGAGTGCTTTAGGC
>NW_010260000.1:0-9535 GCF_000690775.1 Eurypyga helias
CCCCCCTTAAGATCTAGGTTTTGATCTAGCTTTATTAAATTAAGTCTTGACGCAATTTTACAAACATTCATTGTGGTCTATGAACAAATAATTGTAGACTTAAAGGTAATTTATTTACAAATTATTGCAATTACTGAAGCATACTTCAAGTTCTGCCCTATAGCTACTGTGACTCCAATTGATGGGGTCTTGTAGTTGAAATAAACTTCCTGAATTTGTATCTTATCTGATGCTTGTTCTTTCTTGTTATAACCCTTAGAACAAGCAAATGTACAACTTCAAGAGTCCTTGTACTGCACCTGAGATCTGCCCTATCCTGTTTTGGTTTGTATTTTTTTGGTTTGGTTTGGTTTGGTTTTCTTGGTGCTCCAGTAACAAGTAGTACAGAAACTTGCCAAATTAACATAGAATGGTGCTAGTGATTTAGTTTAGTCTTTATAAACTGTTAAGGAACTCGTTACTGTGTCTGACAATTAATCAAATGGCTGAGTGATATTTCCATAAGCCTGGAAAGAATTGTGTAATTGCCTCAGCAGAGATTTCAAATGCTGCACATGCCTCTGGCAGCAAAGACTGTTGTTGCTTTTTTGAATGAAATGCTACCTCCTCCCTTGGTTTCGATGGCAAAATAACACCTTGTTTAACCATCTGACTAAGCACAGCAGTTCTACTGAAAACAAAGATCCATCCAGAATATTTAAAAGACTTGCTATAGATGCATAGCAATCTCTGGTTTATACTTCTGCAGTTTAAATGCACAAACAAGAAATCAAGAATTTGACTTGATCTTTTTGCCATTGCTTTGGAGAAAATTGGACTGTTACAGTAATCAATTTTTAATTACCCTTTTGGCATTATAATAACATCGTGATTAGTATTTCTGACAGAAACCTGGAAGACAATTATGCAACATGAATTATTCAGAAAAGTGAAGTTACTGCTTGGGAGCAAGTAATAGATCCAGGGTTTTCTCACCTGAAGGAGGTTTGCAGAAACCTCTGTTGCATCCTGTGACTTAACTGTTGTACAGTTTCAATCACAAATAACAGAACTTGTCTTAACAGTTCAAGTGTGTTTAAAATCTATCTATGACATAGCTTTTCTGCTTTGTGAAATAAAACCTGCTATTTATGCTATCAACTAGAAAATTATGTGTTAAAACATGAGGAAAGAGTCCAAAAACTTGGTTAAAGATTTCTTCGTTATTTCCCTTTCTATGCCAAAAATACTTGGCAAATTCAGTCCTTTTAGAGTGTCCTTCTTCTTAATTCTTTTCTTCTCAGTGAGCCAAAACTGTAATTTTGCTAGTGGAATGTTCTTTCACAAAGCAGTTAATTTTCTGCCTTCTAGGGGATTGTTTGAATCAATTTGTCTTATGCTACCTCTGCTTTAACATAAGGTGATGTATGTATGCAGTCACAATCACCCTCACTGATGCCATGTGTTGTTCATAAGAAGAGTGCTTGCTCCTTTTCTAACACAAGTATGGGTTTGTGTCTACCTGTACAAGCAGTATCCTAATGAGGTTGTACCCAGTTTTAACTATGTCATAACTGTGAATCAGAAGAGCCACTAATCTGAAATTTTCATTAGTATCAACTGTTCTCAGCTATAGGGTTCAACACATGAAGGTGTCATGTACGTAGAGACGAGATGTGCATCTTGAATTGACAGCAGCTCCTGTGTAGTATAGAGGAAATGTTGTCCAGATAATGTGTACTGGGACGCAAGCAAGGAAATGGTGACTCTCTACCTGACATTTTACAAAAGTTTTGGGAATCAGAACTGCTGATTGTGTACCAGAAAATGACACATGGAAATGATGTCTCTTAAACTCACAGTATTTGCTACACATGGTCATATTGCATCTGTATTGTGTAAAAGGAAGTCTCAAGGGATCACCTGCTTTATTTCTCTAAATCTGCTGCCTGGCTCAATGGAAAAGTTAGTCCCTACTAGTTTCTCAAGCGTATTAATTTCTTTACCCTTGTCAAACAACATACCGATAACAGAACTTCCAAGCTAGTGTTAAACTTTTTTTTTTTTTTTTTTTTCCACAGATCTTGTGAAAGTCTGGAGTACTTAACAACGAGCATGTATGCAAGTGCATAGAGGGCTATGGCAGCATGACCTGAGTCATGACACAATGCTGCTTCATGCTGGCAGTGGAGCAGCAATAGCTGGGAGAGAGATTCAGGTAATATTTACATTGATGAGATGAATCAAAGTTTGACAGAGCATTTGAAGTGGAGGAAGAAGCAAGACTTTGTTTGATATTTAAACTGGTTCTGTCCAGTCTTCTTCAAGTTTTGGACATACAGATGAATTCTTGCTCCATTTTTTTAATACAGAAGCGAGTGTGTGGGACAGTTCAGTCTAGGTGTTGCAGCCATAAGGATTGCTAACTTACTCCTAATTTATTTAACAGACTAGCTCCCCACACAACAGTCCTTTATTTTGCATTTTTGGGTTATGCCCTGGAAAGCTACTTCCTTTGCATTGTTCTTACAGGTTGAGCACCACTGAAAATACACTAAATGATATTCATGCTACTGTAGTTGCTGTAATATTTAGTCTAAGAAGACTGTATGGTGTCTGGAAAAAGAAAGAATATGCAGAAAACTTACAACAAAGAGCCCTCAGGAAAAAAAACAATGTATATGGCTAATACATGTGGTAAATGACAGATTTTTCATGCACACCTTGGAAAAAAAATTAGTCAGAAAGACTTATGTCAAAGAAAATTGTGGCTTAGTTTTAAATTCTGCCACTGACAAATATTCTTGCTTCTTGATATACAGCTAGGGTTTATTAGCAGTTCTGATGAAGTGCACTAGACTTTCCAATCCATTACATAAACAAGAAAGGTGTGATTTTACACAGTTATTACACTGCAAGATCAGTGCTCAATCTCATTCTCAGTCCATTTCCTAAATATGGAAACACGGGGATGTCGGAGGTCATTTATGGGTTTGCAGGCTGACTTGCTGATTCTGAGTACTATTGGAAGAAATAGCTTAACTTTATTTAGCCCAAAACAGCTGAAGTCCTTGACTGAATGTGTGATGTAAATGCGTCCCTTATGTAATAGTCCAATGCAATGGGAAAAGCATTTAGAATCAAGTTGGATATTGAAACCAGATGATTACTAATGAATGAAGTTAGATGTTTAAAAGGGATTTTTTTTTTTTTAAAAATGTCGTGTAGTATATGAGCATAAAACTATACATAGAAATAATGGGATGAAAATGTAAAATAAAATTTGGGCTGATTGACAGCAAACATCTGACAATGAGATTTCTGAGACTGCTGAGCAGCCTCCTAAGGAAACCATCTGGCATTGGCAAGGAGATTGGCACAGCCTTTGGCAGGGTAACATCCATCTCTCCTGAGCCTAATGACTCAATTTTGTTTCTTTTCTTTTACTATTAACATGGTGTTCTCCTGGAAATATGAATGATGTCTGGTCTCATTTGCTGCCTTATGGTCAAATGAAAGTGTATACACGAACAGTCTCTGGGCATCTGATAGATATAGGAAATCATGGCTGACATGAGACTCCATCGTACAGGGGTATCTGAAAAGCTGTTACTTAGTGTGACATTACCTTCAGAAAAATTCTCATTTTTGCTAATGGAATAGATTGCTTTTGCCATCCCAGCTCTGTGTGATGCCAGCACCAGGTGGTAGATTCCACAGCAGAAACTTCCCAACACTGTTGCATGGATAAAAATGTTCTGAATCAGAAGCATGCACCTTTCCAGCTTGTGAATTCTGCACTTTTAACGACAGTATGTGTAAGTATTCCTGTACGCAATTAAGGCAGTAGTTATACAAATTCAGTTCTGGCTTAGCATAAACCTCTTATTTTAAGGACAAACAATGTAAAATACAAACTGAAATGAACATGAATTCGTAAACCAACAGACTTCCTGACTTTTTAAATTTTTGTTGGTTAGAATATGACTGGTTTTAAATTGGTCCAGTAGTTCCATCTTAAAGGTTTGCCTATTATTTTGCTAAGTCAGATCAGATGCCAATTACTGATATTAAAAAATAGCAGTTTCTCCCCTGTCCCCAGCCTTTCCTTACAGAGAACCCTCCACCCATATAGCCACTTAAATTGTCACCGTGATGTTTCACATCTAGCTGACACTATTTGAGAGCATTGCAGTCCACAGAATTATTGCAATAGATTTCATAGAATCATAGAATCATAGAATGATTTGGGTTGGAAGGAACCTTAAAGATCATCTAGTTCCAACCCCCCTGCCATGGGCAGTGACACCTTCTACTAGAACAGGCTGCTCAAAGCCTCGTCCAGCCTGGCCTTGAACACTCCCAGGGATGGGGCATCCACAGCTTCTCTCGGCAACATGTTCCACCTTCTCCGTGGAGAACTTCTTCCTGATATCTAACCTAAACCTACCCGCTTTTGCACCAACTTTCCTATAGAAGCCCTTCGTGTTGCCCTTGATGTGTCTGGCCAGCTTAAATTCTGTCAGGGCTTTAGCTTTCCTAACCTGATCCCTGGATGCTTTGACAACTTCTCTGTATTCCTCCTAGGCTACCTGTCCTTGCTTCCACCCTCTGTAGGCTTCCTTTTTGTGTTTTGAGATTTCCCAGGACCTCCTTGTTCATCCATTCAGGCCTCCTTGTGGTTTTGCCTGACTTCCTCTTTGTTGGGCTGCATCACTCCTGAACTTGGAGGAGAAGGTCATTGAATGAGTATTTCAAGAAAGTATATCAAGAAAGCTGAGTATACCAGCTTTCTTGAGCCACTCTTCTCTCCAGGGCTTCATCCCATGGAACGCTGTCAATCAGTTCCCTGGAGAGGCTGAAGTTTGCTCTCCTGAAGATCAGGATAGCAAGCTTGCTGAGCACCCTCCTCACCTCCTTAAGGATCTCAGACTCCACCATACTATGATCACTGCAACCAAGGCTGCCCTTGATTTTCACATTCCCCACCAGACCCTCACCGGTGGTGAAAACAAGGTCCAGCATATCAACTCCCCTTGTCAGCTTCTCTATCACTTGGAGAAGGAAGTTATCATGAATGCATTCCTGGAACATCCTGGATTGCTTATGCCGTGCCCTGTTGTCCCTCCAACAGATATCAGGGTGGTTCAAGTCCCCCAGGATGACCATGGCTTCTTAGCAGGAGGCTATTCCTATCTGTCTTACAGGGCCTTATGTGCTCAGTCTTCCTGGTTGGGTGGTCTGTTGCAAACTCTCACTACAATGTCACCTGTCCTTGCCCTCCCTTTAATCCTGACCCGTAAGCTCTCAGCCGACTCCTCATCCATCCCCAGTTGGACCTTCATTCGCTCCAGTCGGTCATTAATATAGAGAGCGACACCCCTTCCTCATCTCCCCTGCCTGTCCTTCCTAAAGAGCCTCTATCCTTCCAATCCAATGCTCCAGCTACAGAAGCCATCCCACCATGACTCCGTGATGCCAAGAAGATCATAGTTCTGCAGGTATGCACACGCCTCTAACTCCTCTTTGTTCCATGCGCTACGTGCGTTTGCATAGAGACATGATAGTGCTGATCATCAACTCTCAAACAGTCATTTTGTAATCAAACAAAATGCCATAAAGACACTATAATGTTTGTCCTACCTTTCAAGTCTCATTTTGTTTCCAGCAGCCACCCTAAGAGTAGTATAAGTGTTCTTAAACTCCAAGGACATCAAGCAGGATTCAAGATCTTCAGAATTAATTTTCTTACTAGAATGAGTGGGCATTACTGGTGTTTTCAGACCTTTAAATTGATAGAGGAGGAATATAGATTAATATAAACCAAATGCAAATAGAATTGTTTTCTCTAGTCGGTGTTTGTACCATTAGGTCTCAAACAACTAAGTCTGACACAAGCTGTGTTATTCAGGCTACACAAAAAATATCTAGACTGGTTTTGTCTGAAGTTCAGTGTGTGTGAGTTTATTTAAACTTTACATTCTACAGAATCTGGCAGGTAAATAATTCCTCCCTAAATTAACTGGCTCTATCTTGGTTGAGTATTGGTTTGACTTGCTGGTCTTAAAGATCTTCACCAACCTAAAAGTTTTTATGGTACTGTGATTCTGTGATAGAGGACAGGTGTGAAGTGGTGATGTCTCAGGGCGAGAATCTTTTACTACTTGACCTGAAATACTTTTATGTAGCTAGACTTAAATATTCACATGTCTAAGATACAGAGAATAATTTTTGGTTAAGTGATGAAGGTAATGAAGTATGTATATTTTAACCTGATTAAGTCTGATATCTCAGGCAAAAAGCGACATTTTTTTCTACTTAATTCAGTCTTTGGACAGACATCATGTTCTTACAGAAATTTGAACAAAGTCCAGTACAGTGGTTGCCTCTGGGCCTGGCTGCAATTTAAATAGCATATTAACTGGTAAATCTTTGTTATCAGCTTGATTTGCATCATAACAGGGAAAGTTGCCTCCTGCTCACTGACAATGGATTTTCAAAGGTCAGGTATAAAGTCTCATCCATTCACAGTATGAAATTTCTTCAGCTAAACTTTAGCAAATATTCCTGGCTAAAATGTTCAGATGTACACAATGAATGAATTGTTCTCTCAGCCTTTCAAAGTCATTCTAAAAATGATCCAGAAAAAGAAAGAAAAAAAAAAACCTGCAGTCTAAAGTGTATATGCTTTCATGTTGCTAGCACAGTTAGTGAAATGTCTTGATGAATAGTTCAGCATATGGGTGGTTTCAGCATGTTTTTTGGCAGTTAATGTTTCATACATGAAACTTATTGTCTTTCTTAGGTAAACAGATTGTGAACAACATTAGCAATTATACATTTGGGTCTTGCTGGCAAAATAAGGCGTTACGATGCCTTTCTTAGTCATCCCATTTGAGCTGTCTGTTGAACAGTTGAATATCTATTTACAGTGTTTCCTCAATTTCAAAGTGCTGCCATGTCTTTTTATCTGACATCTTTCAAACTACCCTACTTTGATTATTTTCCATGCTTTCTGTGCACTACAGCATGCAGCTTTCATTAAGGAAAAGCCATTTTTGGCATGGAAAGAAACTCCTGCTGTTATCTGACTTGGAAAGCTCTCATAATGCTCAATTACGTATGTTCAGACTTGGCTAGAAATAAACCTTCATGTTCCTGTTATGTAGGCTCTGTTCTTCTAAAAATGGAAATCGGCCATCCAGCCACTTTACCCATTACAAAATGAGCTTTCACGTACTCATGGCATCTTTTATAAAACCATTTTTTAGGGTCAATTCAGCTCTGAACTGAAGGTTTGCAGGCTCTCTGTTGGCCACTTAAATGCTACTGGAATGCTACATACTGCACAAATTATACAGAACCTCTACACAAAGGTTAATTGTTCATCCTTCAAGTTGTGGTCACCTAAGCTTCCTTATAAACCTACATTTTAATAAATTGTTGATCTACAGGCTGTTGTTGCAGAGATTGCCTTAGGAAAACAATACACAGCATAAGAATTTGAAAGGATTTTCATTTTAGCTGTGATTTGGTTGACAAAACAAGATATTATTAAATATCATGTGACAGAAAGATATATTAATTCATAGGATTTTAACATGCCTAAGAGTAATAAATGGTTGTAGACACTTCTTTTGGCAATGAGCTCAGCTCAAGCTGAGCCCAAGCTCTTACCATATAATGATCCTTCCCTGATCTTTTCAGAAATGACTGGTTTTATGGCAAAAGTCAAGTGTACCAAACTTTAGCAGTAAGGCCAAAGTGGATTGGGCAAAGAATAGGTCACCAAAACATAGTTCATGTTCTAGGTAGTGAAGTCAAAGCATGCAGGTGTGCTTATTAAAAAGAAAAACAACACTTACATAATTGTAATGAGTCTCATATTTGCCTAAATGAAGTTTTTGTTATAGTCGTCTCCCTTATCCAGAGTGCTAAATGATGTCCTACTATAGCAATCTTGCTTCTTATTTCTTCTACATTTATTACTAGTACTTCAATTTATATAATTCTTGTATAATGAAATGGAAACTCATTAGAAAATGCATGCTGAAATTCAGGAGAAAATTAGCAATGAATTATGGAGAAAGAGGAGAAAAAATGACTGGAACTGTGTAGCTGGAGAATCTCGTGGAAAATACGGTTGATAATTTTGTCTCTGACTTGATGAGAGGAAGATTAAAACTTTTTGCTATTATCATAAAAGTCAAAACTTGGTAAAGGTTAAAAACTACCGGCGATCATCGGCTTTGCGCTTCATAAAATATTTAATTTTAAACAAGGTTGTGTTGTACAGAAGTATGAATGATAGAAAGTAAAAAGAAAGTGTTCAAAGACAAACAAATTGCAAGATGAACAGATGAGCACCACTTGAATGAAGTTGAAAGAAGACACGAGTATGGGTAATACTTAAGGTCAAAATGCAAGAGAAGAATTTTTAATAACCTGGAAAAACATGAAGAGGTGAGGAAAATGGAGAACAGGTTGAAAGGGAAGAGCAACTGAAACATTTTTAAATAGAAAAGTAAGATTCAGTGAGGCACTTGATAAAGACAGAGTTACGCAAGGAAAGAGCAAGCTTGAGGGTTGTAACCAAAAACACCACTGTCCATTGGAGGTAACAGAAGAAATATCAACAATTTGTAGAAAACATACAAAGAATGCAGGTGATAAAGGACTAGCACTTTAAATGAGTGGGTTGTCTCCCTTCTAAATCTCAGAAATTTGTATCTGTTTGCCATTTTAACTGTCATAGTCAAGATGGTTTTTCTGGCTTTATCTGAACCTGACGATTTGCCATGCATGTTTTCGTTTTGAACATCTTAAAACAGATTGGTAAAGGACAGTGCCTTGAAGCACTGTTAACACATGTATTTACTTCAGCGTGTAAGGAAATAGAAATTGTTGGATCAACAGTGCAAGGTATTTCACATTACCTCTCCTTGACTGTTTCCTCCTTCCTGAAGTAAATATGCTTCCTGAGCACATTTGGTTTTGCAGAAGATGACGA
This sequence comes from Eurypyga helias, assembly GCF_000690775.1. Classification (NCBI taxonomy): domain Eukaryota; kingdom Metazoa; phylum Chordata; class Aves; order Eurypygiformes; family Eurypygidae; genus Eurypyga; species Eurypyga helias. The sequence goes on from NW_010260000.1 coordinate 8,990, forward strand.
TAGTCACAAAAGCTAGGCACACTCTGCAGAACAAAAATATCAGTGGCAGCAAACAGGAAGCTTGGAAGGTGGGCTCAGGCCAAGGATACCCTTGATGTCCTCTCAAGGAAGACATGGCAGTTGGAAACTATGAAGTGATGCTCAAACTGGCCTGGAACAATCAAATTCTTGCTAATTTCTGGGACACTGTATGTTGCTTTTGTGTAATCAATACTTAAGGAGGAAAATAAATGTAGGCATGCTACTTTATAAGGATGGATATATGTATAAGAGGTCAGAGTAAGGAATCAGTAAGACCCTAGGATAAAAGACAATATTTATTGTTAAAAATACATTACCAGAATGCTTTTTAATGTTATCATCACAGTTTTGGAAAAGAATTTGGAAATCAACAGGACTTATAAGACTCATCATTGCTGTAATCCATGTCATGGAGAAAACTAGCACAAGCCACAGTCGTCACTCACAAACTGTCCCTCCTGACATGGCAGAGACCCTTATCTATGTACACAGTGTCTAGTCACCTGTGCTGGATTCAGCCAGGAA
>NW_010260001.1:0-13676 GCF_000690775.1 Eurypyga helias
CCCCAAGTCCTTTTCCTCGGAGGTGGTCTCTGTCCTTCATACACTGCTTGGGAGATGTAAAAGAACTAAGAAAAGATGAGAATCTGGTCTTCTCTGTCTTCGTTACATTATTTCTTGTAATAGTTATTGTGAAAAGAATTCACTTATGAACACCTGAATATTTGTCAAGTGAATGAGGACAGAATACAGAAGTGGGCTTAGCTGGCATATGGTTTTACCCCAGACGGCAACTAAGCACCACACAGCCACTTGCTCACTCCCCCAATGGTGGGATGGGGGAGATAATCAGAAGAGTCAAAGTGAGAAAACTCGTGGGTTGAGACAAAGATGGTTTAATAGGTAAAGCAAAAGGCGTGCACACAAGCAAAGCAAAACAAGGAATTCATTCACCACTTCCCATTGACAAGCAGGTGTTCAGCCACCTCCAGGAAAGCAGAGCTACATCATACACAACAATTATGGAAGACACATGCCGTAACTCTGAATGTTCCCCCTCCTTCATTCTTCCTCCCTCAGCTTTATATGCTGATATTCCATATGGTATGGAATATCCTTTTTGTCTGTTGGGGTCAGCTCTCCTGACTGTCTCTCCTTTCAACTTTTTTGTAGACCCACAGCCTACCCACTGGCAGGGTGATGTAAGCACCAGAAACGGCCTTGACTCTGTGTAAGCAGAATGTAATTATTTTCTATTCAAATCAATTGCAGCAGCAGCAAGTACAACCCTTCAGCAACTTCTGCATTTTGTTTCAAGTGAAATGCCTGGTAATAAACAATGTTGTTCCCCTTTGTTTGTTCTTATTAAATACCCATACTTGTAATATCTCATGGTCATTCAAATGGCAATCTTTAAGTAGTTTGGAAAAATGAAGATTTTTACTAATATTTTGCTTTCATGTAATATGCAAAACTTCCTTTTCATAATGAAGTCTTATGTTTAATAGACAACAAAATTTTTTCTTTAGCCTGAGGCATTTGTAGTTTTTGAGAATGGATTAAAACCACCATGAGATTATCAAAATTGAAAGATAATTAAACCCAAATTTTTTCAAAATTAAGTTATGAAACAACACAAGTATACAGTTACTGATTTTTTTCCAAGTTGAGTATCTTTTATTACCTTACATTTACTTCACTTTCTGCTTAAATTGGTGGAATCTGAATCCATTCCCATTCATACATAAAATTAGAAAATAAAGATAAATCTAATATTCTTCCTAAACCGCCCTTCAATCCTGACAACTGATAAAAAACAACTCAAGAAAAAAAATCTGAAAAAATAGTTTGCTTTTGTGGATTTCAGTTCCTAATTGTTGCATAGGGCCTCCTCACTGCCTGATTTGTTGCATTCAAAATAATACTCATGGCATTCAGCAATGAGAGTAGAACAGAGAAAGTGACTTCTTATTTCCACTGTGGCTTAATTAAGAAAAAAGGCTTATGATTTCTACAGTTTGCTTTTAATAACCCCCATGTTGGTACAGTGTTGAAAATCAGTTACAGTGTAATTTTTCCCTGTATCAATCAAAAATAACTAACCAAACTAAGGTGGTGAGGGGGAGGTAGGGAATCATAACATATAAAAAGGAGGATGAAGACTTTTTTTGAGGCAGACTTCCTTATCTTATAAAATTAACTCACAAAGGTTCCAGATCCTGCAGAATCAGATCTATAGGCCCTTAATGTGGGCCCAATATTAGCTTTATACTAAGTTGTGTCTTGCATTATATGAACTTCTTTTAAGTGAATGAAATTGCTTTCATGTGAACATGTAATCTGCCAAAAGCAGGGGCTTCAATATCTGGTTTTAAAATCTGGCAGTTTATCCTTTACCCTAAGGCCTTATGGCTTGGCAAAAAGCTAGCATCTGGTCTTCGCAAGTCAATCTATGAAACAGATTATAAAATTTTGAATATAACATTTCTGCAAAAGAGGGGGTTATTTTTTATTGTTTTGGTTTTGTTTTTCAAGGAGAAATTGTTCATGGTCATCTTTTAGTGTCTGAATCTCATATGAAGGCAGATTCTCTTGGATGAGGTAGTTGGAAACAAACTTCTGCACGACATAGTTTCTCTTTCGTCCTTCATTTTTGTAATTTAAACTGGCCTAAATTCAAGTATCTTCTCCATTTAGCTACCTTGAGTATCCTGTCTTTGCAGGTTTGGAAAGTGGTTTGTGTTCTTCTGCCAAACAGTATGAACAATCAGAATGAGCAGAAAAAAATCCTTCCAATGCTTATATTCCAAAAGAGTAGGAAAACTTCCCAGGATATTAATTGCTCCTAGCTGAATTGTGAATTAAATTCATACTCAGGTAAGGCCTTCAGTTTTCAGAAAACCTTTATTAATTCCACTGTAATTTTAATTGAAAAACGTAGTGTAAGTAGTATTGTTTGGAGTTCCATATGAATGTCTTTTTGCAAAAGGTTCTTCTTATCCATCAAGAATCTCCATTCAGATGATTTTAAAATGCCTATGTATTTAAGCAGTGCCTACTGTGTTGATATAGTCCAAAGCTAAGGCAGAGAGATGAAGACCAAGATGTTTTTCTTAGCTCAGGCCCACACGGTGTCTTCGCGCTATTTGCTTTTCCTCTCCGAGTCAGTTTTCTCACATACTGGAATGTATGAAGTGCCCTTCTTTTGTGAAATCATTACTAATCTATGAGGGAAAAATACCACATAAACAACAATTTGCTTGTTACAATATTATTCAACGGTTTAAAGTCACAGGAGCTATATTTCAGACTCCATATTTGTAGTTCAGCTGTCAAACTACCATTCATTTTCCAATTTCAAGTACAAGATCTGGTGATCTGGAGGTATTTCTCATAAACCACAAACACGTCCGACAAAATATGCTGCAGTATTTCTCACACTGGCTGCGTTTTGGAATGGCATTTCCCAACAGAGACCACACAAATCATGGTGAGCGAATAGAAGGAAGGGGAAATAATACCCTGATGAATCAGGCTTTGTATGGGTTCTCCTTCATGGTGGAAAGTCTTCAGAACTTCTCCATGTTTTCTGGGAGGAAAACTTAGTTGCTTTAATGGTGTCGTTGTTTTCTTAGTTAAACCTTGGTATCTGTAATTACGTTTGTATATAAATATGCACGTGTTGTGATGACATATTGATGCCAAGCAATTTAATTTTTGTAGGCATTTCCTTAATATCAGAATTTCCTTTCAGATAGTAAGCACAAAAATGTTGAGTTTCTCCTTCAGACAGTAAAGTCCTAACTCCTGAGGTGGTATTCAACCCCAGCAGGCTGTGGTTCTTGTAAGTCTGGGCAGTGCTACCTCTGCTTATTCAGTCACACACCTTTTTCACCTATTTTGTTTCTCGGTTGGTTTTTTTTGTTTGTGTTTTTTTTTTTTGTTTCTTGGTTGGTTTTTTTTGGTTTGTGTTTTTTTTAAGAGAGAGGTACCTTATTTTATCTCTTGGCATCTTTCAGTGATTGCAGTGCCCTTGTCTCTGATTCGGTTAGAGGAAATGTGGAGGATCTTTGTACTACTTACTGACACGCTGAACAGCGAATGCTACCTACAGCACTGCCAAACAAAAGACACACCCTTCTAACTTTTACAGTTGAGGCTTAGCACAGGCATGCAGAAGTCTGCTCATCAGTTCTGTCTGGAATGGTATGTGAGAGGAGTTTGCATTTGTTTGGTTGCCTTTTAAGTGGGCTAATAAGCTATTATTAGCTTTTCTTGTGAGAGGTCATAATGGGGAAAAAAGAACGGGAGTTATTAAATGCTTTGGCACTGATTTCAATGCCGTGAGAATTGGAGTTGGTTAGAGCATAATATTACTGGAAGGACATTCAAAAGGTTATCCAGTGAGTGTCCATCCACCTACTGCAGGGCAGGGTGAGTTATATTTTTAGGTAGGGTCTGAGAGACATCTGTTCAGCCTAGTCTTAAACACCTCCAGCACTGGAAATGCCACAACTTCCCGAAAAGGCATGACCCAGGTTTTACCTTACTGCCCTATTATTAACATGGTTTTGTTAATATTTTGTTCATTGTAATTTAACCTGATTGCTTTTTTTCATATTCACATGAGTATGATAGTAGTTTAATTCCTTCCCCTTTCCTGAAGAGTTTATTTAGGTCAACACTTACTTTGTTTCTTTTCCCCTTTTATCTCTGTTTTTCTCCTTCAGACTAAACTTGTCCATCTCTTTATTCAATATTCCGTAATAAAACATGCTTTAAAAACCTCTCATATTTATGTCTCTCTTCTGTATTTCCTTCCTGCCACCTTTGTTGAAAGATACTGCCTCAAGTTGGACACAAAATACTTCTATTTTGTCCTTAGGAGTGCTCTCTATTGCATTTGACTTCTGTTTATATGTGACAATCCAAGGTTTACTTGGCTGACTGCAAAAGCATGACTCCCTTGACATGTTCTGCTGCTTATTAAGATAACTACTATATCCATCTCAGAGTGATTTCCTACCCAATTATTTCAGACCATGTATTTATGTAGATGACTATCTGTCCTTTAGTAAGTTCTACTTCTCTCTGTTAAATAACATGCAATTATTTTTCAGGATGTAACTCCAATTTGTCAAGTTCAATTCTGTCTTTAAACATATTTGTAATCCTAATTTCATGAGTTCACCACCCCAACTCTTAATGAAAATATGGAATAGATATGAGGACACAGATGCATGAGGAATAAAGCTCTGCAGAAATCCATTTGCCACCTAGTTCAGAGGGACCATTAAGACCATTCCTGGAACACTGTTTTCCTCAATTCTACACCTACATTATTAATCCAGATGGTGACTTTACAGTTTGTTTATGAGAAAGTTTTATGTAAAAAACCCACAAAATATATGACATCTGCTCAGTTTTATCTCTCCACAGTGCCAGTTTTTCTGTTGTAAAGTATAATCATATTGTTTGGACCTAATTTAATCTTTTAAATTCCTGCTCACTGTTCATTACTCTCTTTTTCCCTGTATTTGATAAGCATTTTGTTTGTTTTCTAAATTATTTTCTGTAATTTGAAGATAAAAACACAATAATACAACACTTTCTCCTTTCTTCCTCTTTTAAAATATAAAAGTTTTTTTTTGTGGTTTTTTTTTTTTGCATTCTTTGCAATTTCTCGAAGACATGCAGTTTCATCAGTCAATTCGTTAAGTTAACAAATGTATTAGGCTAAGATGATTTGGAATAATGAAAATTATCTGAGCACTCTTATTTATTCCTTCATCACCCAAGGACAAGATTTTTCTCTTTTGTCCCTGGTATTACCTATTATAGTCACTTTATCAAACCTGGTATTTTCAGTAAAAAACACCAAAAAAAGGTTCTCCTGTTTAAATCAATGCTTTCTTTATGCTACAAATGTTCTTACAAAAGATTTTATTTTGATTCTTATCTCTAGTTAGTTACATCTCTTGTATGCTTTTACTTTTCTGATTCTATCCATACCTACTTTTGCCTTCATCCTTAATGATCTGACCCAGCTTCCACTTTCTGCTTCCTTCCTTCCTGTGTCTGAGGTCCAAAGACAGCTCACTGTTTACCTCATTTATTAATACCTTCATCTTCCTCCACAGTGGGACTGCTTATATTTGTTGCCCAAATGATGTTTTGTTAAAGAACTGCCACATCTCCCCAAGCTGGGTTCACAATTTGGTTAGTTTTGGAGAGTCTTCTTGCCTAAATCAATGGTTATTGTTTTGCTGCTATCCTTCTCTCCTGTCTCAAGGAGTTATTTTTTATGCCACTATCTCCTAAAACACCTTTCTGCTGGATATTTAACTAATTTCATTTTTCTAGTTAAGAATAAAAACTCAAATGACTTTCTTGTAGACACACTTTCTATTTGTTTTTTTCCCTCAGTGATAAATCAGACCAAAGAAAAGTTTACAAAAACTTGAAAAAAGTAATTATGCTGTTCTGGGTTCCTTCACTAACTGCTGTCTTAGTTAGTATCATCCATTTCCCCAGTCCTGCCTTCTGCAGATTCTGACTGCTGATCACAAAAACACACTTACCCACTTCTTCAGACTGAAAGTTTATAGCATGAACAGTTTCTTTCACAGTCAGTGCTCAGAGCTTCTTCATCAGGTCTGTTTCTTTTTACAGTTTTAGTGTATTGCTGCACATTACAACTTTTCAACATATTCTGCTAAAATTTGGAACTGACCATATTCAACACAAAAGCTCAGTTAGGTAGAGAGAAGGTTTTGAAGGGAAGAATATAATCTTTGTCAAGGTGGTTTAACACCTTCAGGGTTGGGGTTTGAGTTGCATGTCTTGAATATTACTCTTTTATATCCTTGCTTATTAACAGTGTGCCTTTTTAAATAAGTTTGCTTTTTATTTCTTCTGAAATATATCTAAGGAAAAATATATACTGATCTGACCTTGAAGTCTTAATGGGCTAAATGTATTGGTTAAGTGCTACACTTAAGTCGTACTCATTTGAATTTTATTTCTTATTGCACTGCTCACAATTTGGTTTGATGTTCTATCATGTCACAAACTGAAAAACTTTCAAAAATCTCAGAGATTTTCATTATTGTAGCATTAAAAAAGCCAGGTCAAAAACTTATAAATGTCATAATAATTCACATAAAATAAATAGCTCAGATCTTTACTTCTAAGAAACAAGAAAGATTATTTAATTCAAATTTCTTCTTTTATGCTAATAAAATTAAGTAACAGATGTCTTCTATATGTACAAAGATAACATTGCATAGAGGAGTAAAATCTCCACATGAATTTCATTTGAAGTAAGACCCTACCCTAGAACAGAAGTGATGTAAGTATATTATCTTTGTTCTTGAATTATGTCTATTGAATGGTGCCCTTGAAGGAAAAGTGGTGCTACAGAGATTGAGCTCACAGAAAATCTAAAAAACTCTGAGAAAACAGTGATAAGGAATTTATTCGTTACCTGACTGGAACACTGTCCTGGATGGCTGTCCTTTTTAGGAAAGATAGGTCAGCAAGGCGAGGTGGTGGAGTTGCTCTTTATGTGAGATCAAGTATAATGTATCACGCTTTCCCTGGGAGTGGATGAAGAACGAGTTGAATGCTTGTAGGTAAAGATCAAGGGGCAGACTAATATGGGAGACAGAGTTGTGGGTGTTTACTACAGGCCACCTGATCAGGATGAGGAAGCTGATGAACCTTCTACAGGCAGCTGGAAGTAGCTTTGCAATCACAGGCTCTAGTTGTCATGTGGGACGTCAATCACCCTGACATTTGCTGGAAAAGCTACGCAGCCAGGCACATGCAGTCCAGGAGGCTCCTCCAGTGCATTGACAATAACCTCTTGACGCAGATGGTGGAGAAGCCGGCAAGGAGAGGAGTAGTGCTGGACCTTGTACTGATAAACAAGGAGGGACTTGTCAAGGATGTGAAGGTAGGGGGCAGCCTTGGATGTAGTGACCATGAGATGGTGGAGTTCAGGATCACATGCAGCAGGCACAGAGCCACAAGCAGGATCGCTACCTTAGGCTTCAGAAGGGCTAACTTTGGCCTCTTCAAGGACCTGCTTGGAGAAGTCCTGTGGGATAGGGTTCTAGATGGTAAGGGGGCCCAAGAGAGATGGTTAATATTCAAGTGCTGTTTCCTCCAAGCTCAAGACCAGAGCATCCCGAAGAGTAAGAAATCAAGTAAGAGAGCTTGGAGACCTGAATGGATGAGCAGGGAGTTAATGAATAAACTTAAGCGGAAAAAGGAAGTATATAGAACATGGAAGAAGGGGCTGACCACTTGGGAAGAATACAAGAATGCTGTCAGAGGATGTAGGGATGCAATAAAGAAAACAAAGACCTCCTTAGAACTGAACCTGGCAAGGGGGGTCAAGGACAACAAGAAAAGTTTTTTCAAGTATATTGGAGTTAAAAAGAAGACCGGAGGAAATGTGGCCCTGGATAAGCTGGGGAGAAATTAATATTAAAAAAATGCATCACCAAAAAATCCTAAAATGGCATCTTTTGTTGAAAAACTATGCTTTTCCTAAACCCTTTGAACTGGAGAAACCTAAGACAAAATATATCAAAATAACATGAGAGTTAATTGCATCATATTTCAAACCAGATGTTTTCATGAGTTCTATTTAGGAGTTAGAATAGTAATTATTATAGCAGATTAAGTTTATAATAGTTCATAGAATATTGTTGTTCTATTGTTTTATTTTGTAAAGTACTAGATTGACATCCATGAAAACTAGATTTTATTTACATAGTAGGCGTGGCAGCCTACATTTTCTCACCATTGTTTTAAAAATTATGTTCAGATTTTAATAAAGGTCCCAATAGGCCTAACAACAAATACATTCAGTTTCTGAACATTATATATGTATTATCCATAAACATCCTCACTTCTTACATAAAACCTATTGATCTATTGATTTCCCACTCCACTGAACCTGTCTGCCTGACTGTGTGCCTGATTTCACAATGTTTTCAGCTCCTATGCTTTGTGATGATTACTTTAATTGGTGCCTGAAGTTGGTAGCTTTTTGCATGGCTACAGCTGGCATCATTCATACAGTGCATAGCTTATATTTCCTTTTTTTTTGGAGGTGCAGGTATTATAATTTCCTAATTGTCTGTCTAGAGAAACAAGAGAAGATTTGGGCTACAGAGATGGCACTGGCACTGTAGCTTTCATCAAATTAAGGGCTGGGGTCAGGGGAATACTGGTTGTTTTGTGGTTAGGGATGGTCACGGATAGTTGCTGAAAACCATCATTCAGTTCAGTAGAGGCTTGACCTCATTGCACATCCTCCTGTTGGAGCAGCTGATGTGATATGTATGAGACTGTGATGCAGGGGAAGGGGCCAAGAGATATTTTATCCTTTCAGATACCGCTCTGTCAGGGGTCAGACTTCTTTGATGCAGCAATTGGTAAAGATATTTACCACTCTTTTGGTATTAGGGAATGACACAATAAAAAGAGTTGTCTTCATGTTTTTGAGCGGGAGTAAAAAGGTTTCTTCTGCTTATTTTACCCCCACTGAGTGTAAACATAAGCAACTCGGCTGCAGACACTCCAGTGTATACAGGACAGGAGAGATGAAGTTAACAACATGTTTTTGGGAAATATGAGAGCCCTGTATTTAACATACGAATATGTCTGCACATGCACACAATATAAATATCCCTTCTTTTGCAGAAGTGAGTGTTGCTTGCTTATAATTTCCAGATCTGGAAACAGGATAGGAAAACAATCAGTTCAAAACTATTGGTTTTTCAGTGCAACTTCAATGAAGCTGTGGGCTACAGGTTTACCCTGGTTCTGCGACTGCTAGCAGTAGCACTCTTATGACACTGTTGAGAACCAGACCCTTGAACTGAATTCAGCACAAGAAGAGCGTGCTAGGTGGCTCTTCCTCTGGTCAGATTCTGACGTGTCTCAATGAGGTCAAAATCTAGTTTTTCTCCCAAGTGGCTAAAAAGAACCCACTGACACTAGGCTATGATGCAATGCTTTAAATTGGACAAACTAACTCTAAGTTCTTGTGATGTTTCATTACTGGTCCTACAATGACACAAGAAGCTTCCAAATGTAATGATAGTTTTGCCTGGGAGCAATAAATTATGAAGAGTTAATTATCAAAGCTATCAAGTCTATTTTTCCTTGTACCATTTGATGATTAAATTAGAAAGCCTCTGTATTTTTTAATGAGGGAATTAAAACTCTACAGATGGAAGGCAAAGCCTTACTTTTTTTTTTCACCCTTCAGGTGACATAATTAGGTTTTTTACTCAATTTTAATCACAGATAGAGTTACTGTACTTCTTAACTTGGTGCTATGAATCAATTCAATATGGTATAGCATGGTTATGTTCTTGTGAAGGTACCTGCAATAATATAGATATTTTTATAGTAAATATATTTTATTTTTATTTAAAAGGTGTGGAATTGAGCTAGCTACCCAATAAAAAAAGCATTTTTAAAGGCTAAGGGTGATTTAAACCTGAGAGAAGGAAAGCATAGAGTTTAAAACAATATTTAAAATAAGGTTAATTTTGATTAGAAACACCTTCAATATATACCCCAATTTTTATACCATCACCTACAATATGATATAAACTTGTTTAACATAATTCCTATCTGAGACACTTCCACATTCCAAGTAACACACAACTTCTCCTCCATTTCTTTTATAAAACTGCTGCATTCAATAATGTGGTAGCAAACATTTTATTACTACTTTTCATGACAGAAGTTTTTTTTAAATTATAATTTTTCCAGTAAAATTCAAAAGTCCTCAGAGCCAGAACTGGAGGTGGTACAATTTTTATAACTGATTTTGCTAAGTTAAAGTTGAGGTTTAATTAAGACTGTAAAGAATATCTTTAGGATTTTGTTTTCACTTTCTTCTCATCATAGCATATGTTGCCATAACATGATTCTTTTCTAAAAGCATATGCTCTACTATAGCTGTTTCTGATGCTTTTCTTTGATCACCACCTGAGCTGTAAGACAGTGTGACTGTTTTATGTTGCAATCAGTAGGAGATAATCCTGTCCGAGTCAAAATTCACTTTGTGTTTCTGATTTACTAATGTCTTTTTTTTCAGTAAATATAAGAGCAAACTGGTGTAACATTCCTCTATTCCACATTGTTTTCTGGTCTCCATCTCCAGACATCACCATGCCAACCCAATATCATCATCATGTTGCAGATTTTTAGCTAGTTTTCCTGATTGCTACTGGATTAGCTTGTGACTCTGTGTTTTCCTTTCTCAGGTTCCAAATTTTTTTCAAGGGCACGATAAACTTGAAATTACCAAGAGGATGTGAAGTTTGAATTGAAATGAAAGCCTGGAGCCCTTGCAATGCCTGACAAGACTGACTACAAAAGGAGAGCTTTTGGATTGCAAGGATTTGTATTCCTGACCTATCTTGGTTTGTGCACGTTCTTTTTCATCATCAATGGTATTTAGCCACAGTCCATTTTATAGGGCTACATAAGCATGGCGACCTGTTTGTTGACTCCCTGCTGTGAGTTACTCAAGATGCTCTTTTCTGTTTGAGCTTGCTGCTGTCTCTTGATACCTTGTTGCAATTTAGGGAGGAATGAATTCTGAAGAAAGAAATTAAATAAGAATAGAACAGTGAATATCAAAAATTAGTTGGACCAGAAAAGCTATGTGCCACCAGACTAAACAACCAAGAATGGAAGCAGAGGAACAGACTAGATGAAAAACTGCCAGATAGAAGAGGGGAAAGGGCTACAGGCTTGGGAATGCTTGACTTGTTTTCACACCTGCCCTGTCCCCAACACTTTCTTCTGTTATTTTTTATTTTCACAGGCATTTTAAAGTTTTAGCTTGTTCTACATGAAGAATAGAAGTGCCAGCATTCTTGGTGGGAGGGGAGGGGGAAGAGGAGAAGGTGGAGTGGATGGTGTGATGTGGATTTTCTTCTCTTTCCAATTACAGCAGAAGTACAACACTGAGTTTGAGACTCTTCTTTTGCTACACTTGCAGAATGATTTTACAGATTTAACAGATTTAGACAGAGCTTTTAAGAAGGTTCTGAACCTATTCCTTTTGACCCCCTGGACACTTTAAGACCGTCTCAGCACTCTATCAAGCTCCCTTGTCTTATTGCCAGTCCTGTACATACATATACATAGCTACAAGAAAATTTGGATTCATTTTACACTGTAATATATAAGCTCTAGATGTGTAGCTGTATGTGTATGATGTATATATATATATACATAATTGTAGAAATCTCCCTAAGGGAATATCTTTCTTGAAAGATCCCTCCAGGGTAAGAGAATTGTTTTATTCACAACATTAATTGTTGTTACAACAGAATTGCTGTTCTGTTATATTTTTCCTTATTTCTGACAATAATACAATGCTGATTTCACAGCCATGATTCAGAAAAAGCCTAATGAGCCCTTTGAGGACACTCTTCTTTCACAAAAATTTTAATGCAGCTCTTCCATAATTAATTAAAATTTAATTTCTCATTCTCCACTTCAACACAGACCAAGAAAAAGCCATTTACTTGCTCCTGGACTGATGTGATGTCTTAAGCCAAATGGCATGATATGGCATGCCATGACAAGGAAAGGCTTCTTGGGTATCTCTGTAGAGACTGGCTTCTTTTACTGAGAAAATCTGACCGCTAGTTGCTTCTTATTCCTTGGTTCTGCTCCCAAATTACTGGCTGCTCACAGCCATCTTGTGTTTATTAAAATATCATGAATAAAAGATCCTCTCTAAGAACCTTCTGAGGGGTAGAAACTGCCCTTGGACTAGAACTGTGCTACATTCCTACAGAGTATCTGTCTGTGTAGGTGATGGCCAAGCGCAAGAGAAATTGTTCTACCTGTGCTGTGCTTACTATTGCAAAGGATGGGCAAGAGATGTGTGTGGAGAGCTGAAAGCCCTGCACTAAATATGCCACCTTTGAGGCACTGTGGTGTCCCATGACAGTTAAATGATTTGGGTTCCCTCCCCAAAGTACAAGACCATCTGTAGAAGAGCTCGGAAAATATGTGATGTATCTCAGAGAAATCCTCAACTCCCAATTGTAGTTTTATTGCTTATATCAATAAAAATCTGAATTGTGTTCAGACTTCTGATACAAATACTCCAACTTGCTTTGTGTGCATACACAAATGTGTACACCTGGACATGAACCTAGCACATTGCTGTATCCTGCAGCACAGCTCTTCCTTCAGTGTGTATTGTTAAGATTTTTGACAAATTTTGGACTTTTCATCATGTGTCATATTCCTCTAGCTATGAAGCTGGCTTCCCCCAGACAACTCAGCAGTCTTTCCACAGAGTGTTCTCTGGTCACATTGGGAGCAGATGGACAAGAACTGCTGAGGATAAGAGACATTATCCTCAGCAGTTCTGCCAGAAACACTAAAGTGACACTTGTTCTTTTTTCAAGTAGGAGATGAGTGCGCTGACATCAGAGGATTCAGTGATGGACCAGAAATCAAAGGTCCAACTTTTAAAAAACAAAATATGTATTGAAATAAATGTCAAGACCCAGGAGCTCAGAAAGCTATAGTATAAAATCTATAATGTGATTAAAAAAAAAAAAAAAACAAACAACAAATAAAAAAAATAGTTGACTTAAATGTATTTTATTGGTCTGTAAGGTGGGATGTTAGGCAACTAAAATAACTGTATTTAGCACATCAGTTTGGAATTATCTCCATATGAGGATACACAGCTCAATATCCTTGCTTTCAACCCTACTCACTTCCACCATGCACAACTGCTGTAAAATAAAGTCCATGCCATCTACTGCAAACACCCAGGGAAGGGACCAGCAAAATAAATCAATCAATAGAAGGGGCCTTTAGCTAAAGGTCAGACAAAATTGTAGTAGAAACCTTGGGGATTCTTTCAAGCAGTTACTAAGAGAAGTAGTGTTCTGAGCTGATGTTTACTACAGGTTTTTCTGTGCCTTCCTTCACAACCCATGTAGGTTTCAGAGGTCATTTAGAGTAAATTCCAAATGAAACGTCTTTCCTTTCTGTATATGTGTAATAATTTTACTCAGAAAAATCGTGGGCTGTCAGGAGGTGATAAGACCATCCCTGCAGTCAGATGTACTTAAAATAACTCCAGTGGCACATGTTTCTTTGGAAGCCTCTAATACTTTAAAAGCAGTTAGTTAAAAACATTGACTGTGCTGTTTAACATCTTTGTC
>NW_010260002.1:0-8477 GCF_000690775.1 Eurypyga helias
ACCACACAGCTTGGTGTCATCAAACCTTTAAGTCAACTTTTGATTCATTGCAACAGCAGGGGATGAAATAAACCAGATTTAAAAATAAATAAGTAAACAGACCAACAAAACCCCACAAAAAAACCCCCAAAACTAATACAAACATCAGTCAGTTAGGCGATAAGAGCATACAATAAAAGCCCTTCAGCTGAGATATGCTGCCAGCAGAATAGGAGTGGCTAGTGAGTTCATAATTGTTTGTTAGCAATTTCCATATTTACTGAAATCTGTGTTTGCCAAAGCATGTTTTAGTTATAAGGCAGGAGTTGTGTTTTGTCTTTCAAGAATGGCCTTAAATCTGGCCAGTAGAATAACACCAAAACAAATAATAGTCAGGGTAGGTTAGGGAAGGTGACTCAACAGTAACATGGGCCTGTCAGTGTCTCTGGTCTTTCTTGTCTGGAAAAAGGTAAATAGCTATATTTGTGACCTTTTTTCTTAAAAGAAAAAAAAAAAAAAAAAGAAGAAAGGATAAATGATTGCAGGTAAGCAGGTATTTAAATAAACCATGTTTGTATCAATTTTGATAATTTTTCTAAATCTTCTCTTGTCCTTTGTCTGTAAAACATGTTCTGCAAGTCCTGCTCGCAGTGCTCAGGGGTACATTACCAGCTGCTGTGGGCTAAATGAAACTCCAGGATTTGGAATAGGAAAACATGCCTTCTTGCTTAGCTGTCTCTACCAATGTCCAATTATCTGAGCAGAAGATATAGATTTCTATTTCTTCTTAGAAAAAGAACTACACTGACAAAGGATTGGTTCATCTGCCTGCTATTAACCATCAAATCACCAAACCAGTTGATTTTTGTGGGACTATTTTTAAAATCTTTCCTGCTTCTACAGGAAAGTTTCTCTGCTGTTCTTTGATTCTGGTGATAGTCTTATCTTTCTTTCCCTGTGATTAGTTAATGACTACTTCCATTCCTATAGCAATCATGTTACTATTGTTTTTTATCTCTTCATGCCCATGGCCACTGCTATCTGTCAACCTACTTCATGTTTTCTTTTTTAATTAGTTGCTGGAAACACCTAGTAAAAAAGCATAAAATGATGTATTGCTATGATTTGGAGCAGTCACTATGGCATAGCTTTGAGGAACTATTCTGTAAAGCTATTAAAAACATTTTAAAAGGCTTAAATATTTAAAACATTAACATTTAAAAGGGGAAAACCACTTATGACCTGGACATTTTTCTTCTATAATTGCAGCAACTAGAGAAAGAGATTGAAGAAAAGATAAATGTGTGGTTATGGTACTTTAGCCAGATGGCATGGGGTCTTTTTCTTTTCTATGACAGATCTTTATAATTGTACAGACAAGTCGTTTAATTTTCTTGTTCCCCTATTTATTTTTTAGAAAATGGGAAGACGTCTGGTCCCTTTCAGCTGATGCTAATAGCTATAACTATTCTTGATTTCCTAGCAAGTATAACCTAAGTCCAGAAAAATTAGAACTGTGTGAAGGAAGGAGAACAAATGAAAGGAAGTGTTACCACTTCTAGATAAAGAAAGAGGTAAAAGTCTCTATTAAATAAAAACCAAAGCATTGACAAGAAGAGAGAAGAAGAAATATATAGAAAATGTAACCAGGAAACTGTGGTCACTTGTGAAGGATCAGCAGCCTTCTGACTTGCAAATTCACACCAAACAAGAAGAGTCCTCAGAAACAGTAAAAAAAAACCCAGAACAACAGACACTATAGGCAGAACAATCTTAAAGAGTGCCAACTGAAAATGAAACACTGTCACATTTCCCAGCACAATAGAAGAGAGACATGCCAAAAAATATTTAAACTAGCAAGGTGCAGGTGAGGTTTAACTTATGGGGAAATACTTAAAGGTCCTGGTTGTTGAGATGAGGAAATATCATTAAGTCTCTGTTCTCTGAAATAAAAGGAAGTTGTAAACACAATGACAAAGAAAGGTGACCAAAATGACTGTGGTATCTGTGTGTGCTATACTCTGTTTGGAGGCAGACAAGCCTCCTACAGTATTATCCAGAACAGAATAAAGGAAACAACTGCTGACAAATAAAGGAAGCACAGATTGAATTTCATACAGGAAGATCGATTCTTCAACCACAATTCCTCAAGCTACTGCCTGTGGGTTAATTTTGATCCTGGAAACAGTAAACCACAGAATAATTTTGATTTCTGTATCTCAGACAGAAGAACACACACACATACATTCCCCACTCAAGCACGCAAGCCAAATGAATCAAGGGAAAGTAAACATAAAACTAGTTTAGCCAACTTTTCACTGAATTGAGTGAAAAGCTCTGTAACAACTCTACTAGTGACCGTCTTCAGATTTTCTTTTCATCTAAAAGGCTGGGTATTCTTTGTATTAACAAAAAACTGAGGAGCCCTGAAACAGAGTGTTAAATGGGAAAAAAACCCAGGTATTCCTCATTCAGTTTATAGGTGTAAAGACAGCATTTAGACAAACACCATCCCAATACATTTGGGAATATCTTAGGTATTATGGTATGCCATTGTAACAAGGAACACAGGGGTCTGTGTAAGGCTTTATGTAAGGAAATAGAAGTTACCTCCAATTGAGATTATGGCAAGAGTAGAAATCAGTATCAATTACTCACCACTTCTGGTCTGAATTGTTGCTACTTCACTGAGAGAAAAAGTGTAGATGGGTACAGAATGACCCTTGCTAGAAAGTCTTGATTGAGCTGGCAACACAGCTTAGTAAACTGACAAAAGAGCTTTCAGCACCAATAGGAGAACCAGTAGCAGAGCTTTTAAACTCTTTCTCAGAAAGGAAAAAGACTGGGGAAGAGTTTCAGTTTTTATACCTTCCAGGAGGTATATTACCAGTTGCCAGTGAAGGAACTGCATTCATCATCTTCAACACGACTTAGTTTCTGAAATAAGCAACATAAAAGCCTTCCAACTCAACTGCTCTTCCACCTTTGCTGAGGAGAAAATACAGCAAAAAAATAAATGTATGTCTCCACAACACAAAAGAACCTGGAAGGTAGATCCTCCTTGTGGACACCAGGCCAAGTCCATGAAGCGGTTCGCAGTCTTAGCTCAGAAATAGTTTCAACCAAACATGAATGTACTGTGTCCAGATCCAGTCTGGTTCAGTTCAGTCGTCTCAACTCATTCAACTCCTCAGTATTTCCAGTTCAAGGCTTAACGATACTACCAGTATGAGCTGAGGTCTCTCTGCATCCACTGATGTGATCATGTCCTTTAGTTGGACACACTAAAGCCTGTGCCTTGCCTTTCCCATTGGCTCACCTGAGACGTTCAAAGGTGTGCAGACAGCAGAAAACATCAATTACAAGGACCTAGTCTAAATCTAGGCCTTAATGCCTTTGAAAGTAAATTCCTTAGCAAATAGCAGGTATTAAGTGATATTAAATTACAACACATTTCAGAAGAACACAGCAGTGTCTTAGCTAGAGGAGAAGATGTAAATTTCTGACTTGTTAAGAAGGAAGCCCGTGGACAATTCATTGGTATCCAGGCATTGTCCAGGCCCCAGACAATCCCTCCTGGACTCCACCCATGGCTTCTGAGAGGCCTGGGCGTGCTAGACCCAGGCCACCCATGTGTGGACTGCTCGCGTGCCCCAGGTTATTTGTTACAGGTGGGATTAGACACCTACTTTTGGCAACCAAACTGAGTCCTGTGTGTGGGCCAAAATTGCGGGGCTGCTGAAGGAACATGAAGTATCAGACTGAAAGGCTCCTCTCTCCAACAGGGCTCAAAGGAGAAATACTACACATCACAGGTCTTACTGGAGCTCTCCATCCTGCACAGACAGTCTGGTGAAGCCTTTTCATGGCCTCCGGTAGCATTTCCCAAATGTTGGAAATGTTCATCTATTGAATTTTTTCGAAAGATCTTCAGGATCCTTAAGTGGGAGGTGAGACAGAAATGCAAACAGGTACATTTCCTGTGAAGGACAAAATTAAGCATTCACTTTCAGAACCACGCATTTGGTTTTGAATAGACTGGTTTTTTGCAAGGTCTTGCTTTTTGTTTTGGTTGTGCAGCTGTTTCTGAAACTGTGTGCAAATTTGGTGGGTGAAAACTCTTTCTGCTACGTTTTTAGAAGTTGCCCTCCTGTGTGTTTTGTCTTATCGTATCTTGCAGTATTCTGTTCTTCTCTGCAGAGAGCAGTCATCTCTTTCCTTAGCAACGTGAACCAGAACTAATAGTTTTCATTCCCTATAGTTGCAAGTCTCACATTCCAAATTGCTTTATACATATGTATGAGATAGCAGAAAATCCCCTATAAAACCAACTTTCAAAATAGAACATTTTTGTGCATAATGCTTAAAATAACATAATCTGTGAGTCAAGCTATGCTCACAACTTTGTGAGATCAGGAAGCCGGACAGTTCAATGACTTTTATTCTGAGTAAATTCCTTGAAAATATCTGTTATAAGTTTGGCAATCTTACATTGGCAGTGACAGGACAAAAAAAAGAACGATGTATTCAGTATCTCAGAACAGTCACGACCCATCAGCATGAAACTGCCATGAAAAGGCGTGGGAGTTTTGAATATTCAAGAAAAATGAGTTAAAACTGGGACAGGTATAGGGAATATCTACTAGGGCAATGATAGTAAAAATTAAAGTTCCCTCCACCCAGGGAAGTGGTGGAGTCACCATCCCTGGTGGTGTTCAAGGAGCATGTAGACATGACGCTTGAGGACATGGTCTAGTGGGTATGGTAGTGTTGGGCTGATGGTTGGACTGGATGATCTAATAGGTCTTTTCCAACCTTAGTGATTCTGTGATTTATCAAAGAATAAATGCCTGTAAATAGACAGTATTTATGCTAGAAAGACAAAGTCTGCATAAAAACAGAAAATGTGAAGTCAGCATTAATTCACTTAGGGTGGAAATTGCAAGAAATTCTCTAAAGTTGGGGAATAAGGTTCTGCTCCAACTTTTCTTTAGAAAGAACCAGGAAAGCAAAAATTCTCAGCAATTAACATTGTTTTCTAAAGAAATTAGAGTTGCGTGAGCAACCTGTGTGTACCTGCATGGTTCCAACCTCACCAAAGAGCCCTTTGGAATCTCCTGGCCAGTTTTAATTAAAGCTGATATTAAAAAAAATAGATTGTAAAAGTAATTCTATTCCTACAGTTTTCATTAAAATCGGGGCTAGGTAGAGAGAACCCATAAGGGACAAAGCTGTGGGAAAGGCTTTATTGTGAACTCATGTCTTACCAGTCACCTGCGTGCCCCTGGGCTCACTAGGACATTGAAATACCTTTTGAATGTTCATCCACGGGAAAAGCACTGAGCAGAGCTCGCACTTTCTCAAACGCAAAAATCTTAAGCTACATAGGAAACCAGGTTTATGTAGTACTTGTGGTTACAGTGCTACATTTCTGACGCTGGAGCCTGACACATAGTGAAAGACACAGAACAATGTGTCTGTCTGCAGGACTGGTTTTGATGGCTTGACCAAGAGAATTCATTCTTTGACCCCATCACTCACGCTGTGTGACATCATTTCATCCTTACGTGATCTCTAGAATTACAACATTTATGCAGATTTACCCCTCCCAAAAGACAAACCTTCAGCTGGATCATGTTTCAAAATGTTTGAATTATATCTGTTACTAATGGTGGCTTTGGTTTTTTGAGTCATCAACAGTTACAACTTTTTCCCCATCCGGATCTATCAATTATTTCAAACACACTGAATTTTTTTGGAAAATTTGTACTGTACTGAGAGATCTGAAATTTGAAATGTACTGAGAGGAGAGATTACCTCTCTGAGAAACCTCAGGTAGGGGAGAGATAACCTCTTGGGTGTTTTTTTGTTTCACAATTATGAAATATTTCTGTGGCAACTTCAACAATAGCTTTCATGGAACAGGAAAAACAAAGAGTCTATTTTTAGGTGTTCATTTGGTATATCCTATCCCTGAGGGCTGTGCCTATTTCCTCTCTTAGTAAGTCTTATCCATCTCACAAAAATGATGGGCATATTAACTTCATTGCTGTCTGAATCCAGTGTAAAAAGTAGATGATTAGCCGTTTCCCAAGGTTCTAAATTCACAAGCACGCTTTGTATTTTGCCATGAAGGGGTCAGACACGTACAGACATAGGTGGGTGCGAGGAAGGGATCCCTCTCATTTCCAACCCGTTCCCAACAGAGGCCCAGGAAGCTGGGCTAACTTATTTTTCCGTGGCTTTGTGACAGATGTTCCAATAGGCATCATCTGATACCCAACTGTCACGTAAAAGGGTAATTTGGCAGAAAATAAACCCCCTTGCATTCCAGCTTGTCCTCAGATATCAGAGGGGCGGGGGGCAGCTGGGTTTAGATTCTGATATCCAATTTGTCACTATTAGTCCATCCACGTTCAATATGACTGAACTATGACGGTTCCAGATTCACTAACGATGTGCCGCACTCCCGTCCAGTCACGCTCCACGGTATCACGCAGCCAGTAAAGAGTTGGCAGTGCCCAGTGAGAGACCTCTGCGGCTGGCTATGTAAAAGTGTAGTTTATTAAAGCGACAGAAACACAGGTTCTTGTGGATTACCAGTGATAGTACACTGCCTGCAAAAGCACGTGAAAATATTGAGACTATGAATGATACAGCGTGCAGAATCTAGACACACAAAACTACTCAGGCAATATAGCAGCATAAAATAACTCTACACAGAGATTTCTATGTTTCCTAGGAAAATACTTAAGAGTTTGAATCTCACCCAAGGTGTCTATATCGGGGGGGCGGGGGGAAGAGAGGCTCAGCCTGATCCCAGGAGTCAGAGGCGATCTGCGATGGTATCTCCCAGCTTGTTCACGATGACATCTTCCCTCACATCCCCCTTTTCCTGAGCCATTTTTATATTATTTTCTATCTTCAGGGTGGAGCTTGAGTGACTCTAGTCATACATACCTTTACCTTTGATTGCTGTAAAATTCTCTTGCTTTGCTTTTAAAGGTATAGATTAAGAAAATTCAGAGCGCACGCTTGGTGAGGGGTGGTCACACCTCAGAGGCGGGTAGCTTTTGGGATGGAGGTGTATTTTGGTATTATAATGATGTTATAATGAGCAAAGTTTGCACAAAGGACAACATTTTGTCAAAAACTGACAGACTGTTGGCCCAGGGTGGCAAATATGTGGCTTATCAGTTTGTAGCACCACTAAGTTCCCATCTCTGCGGTGATTCACAGAGCCTGGCCATGGAACCTTCACTCTGCTCCACCCTCCGTGCTGCTGGGCAGGCAATGTTGTCCAGGGAACCACCATGGAGTGGATTTCTTGCATACCAGCTGTGCCTTCAATACTGTGCCTTTCCTTAACGTGTGAACAATGCCGGGCCTTTCATATATGTTTAGTTTAAGTCACCCCTGGTAATTATTCCATACCAGTGACCAGCCGTCATCAGGGAGGCAGGAGAAACATACTTGTAACATTACAAATTTACTCCGTTGTCAACCCTTGGAAAACCCTTGAAAGCAGAAGGCAGCTGTCAGGCTGAATGCGCTCTTGTGCTCCGACAGCTCACGAAAATCTTCCCGTTGTTACCATTGCTGTGTCAGACGTACTGCCTGGTCCTCAGCGCACTCTTCGGATGTGAAATCTCATAGGCAGAACCTTTGCTCCTTGAGCTCCTTCTCGCAGCGGACCCCTAATTCCTGACTTGGACTTGTGAGTACACCCTAGCACAGATGTTGAATAATCGCAGTAGCCTGTGTCAGGCTGTAGGTACTTACGTGATCTCCGTTGCATGAATCGTGAGCAATTTTGTAGGTTATCAGCAGTTTTTAGACAACTACATCCCTCATTCTGATGGGACTTAGGCACTTCAAGGAATTTGTGCCTCTGGGGCTTGTTCCAGATAACAGAAGTCTATGGCTGAGTCTGTGGGAGATAAACTTGAATTGCCCACATCTAAGGGCTGGGGGAAGGGCGGGCAGGACCACAGGCTGAAAGAGCTCTGCCTGGCCTCCATAGAAAGCCTGGAAAGAGCCTCAAGAGCTGGCATGCTGACAGCGTTAAAAGGGAGTGTATCTGAGGTTAGATGGGAGCTAAGGACCGTGACCCCGAGCTAGGCACGGTGTTAGAAATTGCAGACCCAAACGTGTGTCTCTGAGCAGGGAGGTGAGGGAGTGGAAATACAGCTGTAGGGCTGGAAGGCCAGCAGTGATATTCACCACCGTCCACAACCAGCAGTGGTGTTCACCACCACCCACAACCTGCTGTATTCAGCAGAGAGCACCTTGCAAGCTCCTGGAAGCCCAGGTGTTCTGGTTTACTTTGGGATTTTTGTCCTGTTTTGTTTTCACAGCAAAGGAGACACAAAAACCGAGCAAGATTTAGGATTTATTAAAAGAATCCTGCTCTTGTGTTTGAGAAATCCTGCTTTTATATTTGAGAAATCTCCTATTTTTTTTAATAGAAGATTCATAATCATTCTTGAAGGTTCCCG
>NW_010260002.1:8499-9074 GCF_000690775.1 Eurypyga helias
GCCTTTAAATCAGCCTATCTACATGTGTGAAGAGGAACATTAGGTTTCCTTTTTGATGGCAAGCATGCACATTTAAAGAAAATGATTTGCATTTTCTCATAATGAGCCACTGTCAGTCATTAGTCGGCCAAAGTGATTCCATCCTGCAGACAGGCAGAAAATAGCCAAAGCAACAGGCTGACCCTGCTGCTCTGGCTGAACGTAGACTTCCCTTGGAAATGGGTTTTGTATCCCATTAAGAAAGGCAGGAACTCGCCTTTAATAAGAACTAATAAGAAAGTTTATAAGGACTATTTTAAGAATAAGAATTGTTCTTTTAAAAGCTCTGTTAAGGGGAGATTAACTCTTTAGGAATTATTTAACAAAGGGCAGCATCGGTAACTAGGGACAGCAGCAGCAAAATGAAATGAACCCGAATATCCAAAGATCCAAATACCCTCTTCTGGACTGGCGTGAGCCTTCTAGAGTAGAAATTAAGTGTTTCAGCCCTTATTACTTATTTAAGGGAAAGAAAGCCGCGGTATTTTAAAGCCACTGGCAGGAAAGCATGTCTCCGAAATGGCCTTTGGAAACAC
>NW_010260003.1:0-9488 GCF_000690775.1 Eurypyga helias
AATGTGTGGGGCTGACAGGGTTGTCACTTCTGAGAGTAGGGGAGATTCTCTCCCCCATCTCACCACAGGGGGAATGAGCAAGTGGCTGTTTGGTGTTTAGCTGGGGTTAAACTACAACAGTGCATAAATGAAAGCGATCTTCATTTCCAGTTCCTCAGACACGATGTCTTTTGTGTGGCCTGCTCATGCGCCACTTGTTCCCTAATGCATAGGTCACACTAGAAGAGTCAACAAGATTTTATGGCTAAGTACATGGACAATGAAGGGAAGTAGATCTGCACCAGTGATGTATCCACTGGCATGGAAAAATAAAGTGCTCTGCACATCTGTAAGGATATCACTGTGCTGCATTTTTGTCACTACTACAGTCCAATAGATGGAGGAGATAAATTGCTTTCACTTAAGTACCAGAAAGCAGAGTTAGAAACAGTAACAGATTTGTATAATGAGATATTTAATATTCATGTTAGAATACCCATATTTCAAAATAACTTTTTAGACCATAACATGTCAAACGTGATCATCTCCTCACTGTCCTACTTGTTCATCGATTCCCAGAGGGCATGTCATGGCCTTGTGCCGCAGGACACCCATGCACTCTCTCATAGCCAGCATGGGTACAGGGAGCTTGTTCACCGTCTGGATATTATGGGATACCCCTCTCCTCTCTCTGAGCCCATCTGCATAACATGGAAAGCAGAAGGCCGAGGCACTAGCAGCCTCAAACAACAGTGTTGGGGAGCCCTTCATCCTCCTCTGAGCCCTTTACAAATGAGTCAGAGAAGAAATAAGTGTGGGCATCTTTAGTTAGCTTCAGTAACCTAATGCACTTGAGATAATTGTCTTAATTATAGAAATACTAACTTCCATAGTACTATAGAAGTACTGGTTATGAAGGATTTTAAAAACACAAACCATTTTAAATGCATCCTCTGCCTGTGTGGTTAGCTCTTCTTTCTCCAAAATTACCTTTAGCTTTTTCATTGTTTCCATTTCACCTTACCACAGGGATAAATTCAGCTCCTACCCAGAAGGCTGTTACATGTTGTCTGTACACTTAAACCAAGAAAAAACACGGAGAATAATTTATGCCTAATTCATTTTTTCAGCCAGGAGTTATGGATTATAGGGACACACACTCAGGGTGGTCAGAGCAGTCAATCGGACTGCATCTGTGAAATCTCACACACGCATTTTCTCAGCACCTCCTATGTGAAGACTCACAGGAGAAGATGAGGAGCCATTACTAGATACTGTACCAAGGTCTGAAGCCTGCAGTGAGGGAAAGTCCATCAATTTCTTGAAATTATTTAAGGAATCTATCTAAGTGCAGTTTACAGGCTCTGCCACAGTGAAAGCCAGAAATTGTGAGGGGTTAAACTTCAAAATAATTCTTTATTCAGATAGAAGTGACAAAAATAAACTGCTGGTTACCACCCAAAGAAAAGCACTTCCCTAAAGTATTCATTATGAAAGGACCAATTAAGCAACAGGGAGCCTGATCCCCTACGGGTGCTGAATGAGAAAGACGTCAGGAGACGAGAGCTCACCTGTGCAAGAGGGATCAGAGGTCAGGGCAGGCATGGCCATTTCAGAGAGAAGAGGAAAGAAGAGACACAGACACTTTCTGTAATTGACCTGCAACTCCAGGCATAGGAGTTGCCACTAGATACTCCAAAGGACTCCACATTAAGCCCCAACAAGGCTTAAAAGTGAAAAGGAAACGCAAACAGATTTTGTTTTTTCCTGTTGGTTAGTACATATGCATGTGAGAAACGATCAACTCTGAAGCCTCTCCTTACCTGTAGGAGATTTACTTGAGCTGTTGCATGCCCCTGAAGAGGTGGACATAAGCAGGAGTGTTCAGGTGGCCAGAAAAGCACAAATAACTCTAACCAAAACATCGTTGACAAAGATATCTTTTGCCACTGCCAGCTCTGATGCTTTGAGCTGGAGCTGGAGCCAGCAAGGCAGGTGAAAAGCACAGAACACCATGGAGGTCATCATGCTTCAACCCTGAACCCTGCTCTGGCAGTCAGACCTTTCTCACTGCTTTATGAGCTGAAAGATCCCAGGTGTCCCAACCACACCAGTAAGGCATTTGTGGGGGCTGATGTAGCCATCACACCATAGAATCACAGAAACATTTAGGCTGGAAAAGACCTTTAAGATCATTGAGTCCAGTCATAAATCTAACACTGCCAAGTCCCACTAAACCATGTCCCCACGCACCACATCCACACATCTTTTAAATACCTCCAGGGATGGTGACTCAACCACTTCCCAGGGCAGCCTGTTCCAATGCCTGACAATCCCTTCAGTTAGAAAAATTTTCCTACTATTTAATCTAAGCGTCCCTTGGTGCAACCTGAGACCATTTCCTCTTGTCCTACTGCTTGTTACTTGGGAGAAGAGAAGGCAGACAGTTATAATGGTGTCCTTGACCAACTAAGTTAGTACACCTAGAAACACCTGCTTGCTGAGTGTGTAATGTGTCTGATTTTAGTAAATGGATCAAATAATGTGAGATCTGAAAGACTGATCCCAGACCAGTAGAGCAAGTATCCATAAGAATCACCAGTGGCACATAAGCAAATACTGAAAGCTGCCAGAAGCAATTCTGAAGTTATATAAACACTAAATATGTCCTTTTCCATTTTATGTCTCTCATGATAAACTGTTATGAGACACGCACATGGCTTGAAGCAGATAATTACTGATAATCCTGACTGGTGGGAGAAGGAACCATCTGGCCGATGGAGTATGAGAAGGTGCCAAGAATTTAGCAGACTAGGGGGCTTCTTGAGAATTTATGCATAGAGGTCTGAAGAAAGGAATATTTAGACAAAAGGTCAGCTATTTTGTTTCTATCCGTTCCCGAAACAAACTGGAACACCGAAAGTATTCAAATAATTATGAAAATTATTCCTGTTTGAAATTCATCTTGAATTATGAGCAAAATCAGTCAATCCAAAACTGCCAGTGTTAGAAGTGAGGAATTCTTTCTGCACATCGTGATTAACTGCAAATGGTTACAGCATACAGCATCAGCACATTTTATCTTACGTCCTTCAGGTTTCTGTCCTCCCTGCTTTTAACATGCAAATGCCTTTATTCATCCTCTCCTGACCCTGCTGTGTGGTATCAATTGTTTCTTTCCATTTTCCTTAGCAGTATTTCTTTCTTATAGCAAAGAACGAACGACTTCCGATAAGACACCACTTTGTATTCCTTTCCTTTTTTCTAAGCGAACTTCTTTTCCCTCTGCTCTCTTTATCGCCCCTGGGTAAAACAAGGGACATTGCTGGATGCAGCATTCTAATTGTGAATTCGCATTTTTCCACTGAGATCACTCCTCACCAACCATTTTGCTGCTGACCCTTCATAACAGCTGAGCTGCAACCAACATCTGTTGCAGTTAAGGGGAAGAGAGGGCATGACCCATATCAGCAGTCATAAGCAAAACACAAAATTAAGGAACAAAAAAAGGTATGCAATGTAATTAGTGATTTAGGGCATTTTGCTGAAGCATCAGGGCTCACCACAAAGACCATCAAGGACTGCAACAGGTTGCTCAGGGAAATTGTACAGTCTCTGCCCTTGGAAGTTTCCAAGACCTACCAAGATAAAGCCTGGAGCAACCTAGTTTGATCTCGTAAGCTGACCCTTCTGTGAGCAGGAGGTTGGACCAAAAACCTCCTGAAGCCCCTTCCCATATGAATTTATGAGGCTATGATTTTTGGAGGCACTCTGAAATAAAACTCCCACTGACTCCTGCATAATATTCCCATTCCAATGAAAATGACATGTGAAGGTATTCTTGAAAATCACGCTGAAAGCTTACTGGCGTCTTCAGAGTCTTTAAAATTGTAGCTGCAGGGGCCCTCCCAGTTAACAACTTCAGCTTCCACTAGCACTGTCAGAAACAGATTGCTCAGCAGCTCCTATCAGCCGCCTTTGCTCAGATTGCTTTGTTAATTTTTCATATGTGGAGTTCCTACAATCTGGTTTTCATCTTGTTTTTCAGCCGGCAAGTCCCATTCTCATTCAAATCCCATCAGAATAGTGCCATTATATCCAGACACAGGTGTGTGGTACCTCACACTAAAAGACGCACAAGCTGTCCTGGCTACTCACCAACGTCTCTGATAGGAACAAAGAGATGGAAACCTACTGCTCAACCCCATTTCCTTTCTCAGCTCCCTGTTCGTAACAAGCATATTCCTGGACCAGACACTGCAGTGAACCCAGGGATCTCACTCACATCAGTGAGTGCAAATGGGTCCCTTACACACAGAATTTTCTTCTGTGAAGGAATATGCCATGTATTTTTATGTGCATTTTACGGCTTTGTGTTTCACCGTGGAAGCAGATGATTCTTTAATCCTAGCTCTCCCATTTGCAACACCATTTACACGATGAAGTATTTCTTTTCATATCTTTCATGGTACTGACATGCCTGAGGAACGTTTACTCTTCATGCATCAAGGGAAGACAGGACACCTTACATTTTGCACCTATTCTCACTGGATTTGCATTGATCCAAACACTAAACATTCAATAATGCAGGCCCATTCTTGTGGTCCTTTCGTGATGTCATGATGCAGGGTAACCCCAAGGAAAAATAAATACAAGGAAATTTTGCCACTTGCTAAGTTAATAGTCTGTGTTGTACAGAATCTATGCATTTTCTTTGCAGAACTGATAACTTATGTGAAGAATCATGGATGTCATGACAGCCAAAAGCTCTTATTTAAACACATTAACTGAAATCATCTGATACCAGTGAACCCAAATAAACCAGATAAACCTTATTTTTTACTTTAAATGTGTGCAATATAATGGCTGTTGCTGAAATGTTATCCCATGTATATTTTATTTCAGAACATGTGCACATTTTCTTAAGACCTTGCTCAGGAGGCTCTGACACATAATATAAACCGCATCCAACAACTTCCAGGATAACTAGCAGAAAGCACTGGCCACTGAAGTCAGCTACATCAATGGCAAGCAGTCTCACACTCACCTATAGCTTCCAAATTAAATCTGCTTGCCTTATTCATATGTATAATTCCAGCAAAGTAATATTTATCGTGGTACAACACCCTTAATTGAAACGGCACTAGAATAAGAACTTTTTTGATCCATTTGATTAAGTAACACAAGCAGCATTTGCCCAACGTTCAGTCTCTTCATGTTAAGCAGCCCCACACAATTCGATACGATTGGCATTTCCTGCTCCATGGAGACCTATGCCTACACTGTAAGGGATGCACAGGAAGAAGACTGAAACACAGACTCTTAGGACCACCCCTTGCAGCGTGCCAAAGCTCACATTAAACACCTTTCACCTTCAAGGACACTTAAAACACACCACAGCAATTAGAAATAAAGAATCATGCCACTTTCCTCATGGCCTACAGGATGAAAAACACTTTCAGAATTTATTATAACCACCAGTATTTCATCTCTAGAGATCTAAGTTCAAATTGCAACTGAGAAACAAGGTTTGTGGTTTTAAATTAAGTCAGTTATGTTCCTCTTCCCAGACAGGGCATGAAGCTTAACACCTGACAAATTATGCAGTGATTGGGAAAATTAAGAACTTCCTCCTTTTTAGAAAGCCTGAAAGATACCTTATTTAATAATTTTTCATTATCAGCATTTAGAACAGCTGCAGCAACTTGCACACGTTTACACATCTTGTGTTTGATTCAAAGGACAGAGGATTTTCCTCTGTTTTCATACGCTGAGTGATCATTGCCATTTACAATACTTGTACAATTTTCTGGTTTTGTTCACAGCAGAAAACAACCCATAGTTGCACACTGGCCTTTCTGTCCCATCAAAACAACGTGCCAAGTCTTCCAGTCTTCCTCCCAGCTCACTGCATCTTGGCACACCCTGTGCCTTGTGGATGCCACTGGTTCCCCACTAACACAAGCCTTAGCTGCAGGTGAAGAAGCAAAGCTTCATACTTCCGCCAGTGGGAGCCAAAATTGCGGCGCAGGGTCCCCGGCTGGAGGGGTAGCTGGGCTCGCTTCCCCATGGGCAGCTCTGAGGCTCCCCGGGCCTGCTCGCCCTGCGGCCTGCTCGCCCTGCGGAGAGCAGCGCTGGCAACCGCCACGCTCGACTGTCGAGGCGGCCAGGCAGGGTTTCGCAGTGGGTAGCAGGGGTGCTCCAGGAAGCACTGGCTGGGTAACAAGCAATCGACATACTCTATCAGCGGATCAGATTTTCAAGCACCGCCCCAGGCCACACCAACTGGAAAAACAAAAAAAGAAACCCACACGACATAGCCCAAACCCAGACATCCCAAATCCACTCAGCACCACACCAGAATACACACAGCAGCAACAAAAAACACCTCTTCCATAACAACACAGTAGCCTAATCTGTATTTCAAATACCAAATTAGCTATTCCTCCCAGTTTTAGCACTGCTATCTGGAGTTTGGGAATACATCCTGACAGGCCAATTCTACAAACTCACATTGACAGATATGATGTTATTTGTAGCGATGGTGAACTGAGGGAATAGACACGTGTGATGTAGTCACTCAGCAAGCGTACAAGCAACCTTATGCAAGAATCTTTTAATTGGTTTATTAAATGTGTTTCCTTTTCAGAGTAAATTCAACATCTGAATGACAAAATTTCATCGAGCTGAAACAGCTTAGTAGCCAGTTATAACCTGTTTAACTTAAAGTGTAATACAAGAAACACACGTTACACATCACTAGAATTTTCACACCTACACGCACACACATTAATCAGCATCCTGTTTGTATCAATTTATTTTCACAAATCAATTTCCTTTTTCCTACTCATACTCTTCACATCTGCTGAAGGCACAACACCCAGGTAGGCAATGTAAAATGTACTTCCTGTAGAAAAGTCTATAGTCTCCCAAGAGAACGTTTTGGTGAAACCACTTTTGTTTAAAAACTCAAGTTCCAAAATGAGCCTCCAAAGCGCATCAGAGACCACCACCAAGCCTAAAAACTACTTGAGGTGTCTGCACTTCTCATATGCAACACACCACATAACCTTTAGTAAAGCAGGACTTTTTCAGGAAATTCTAAAACAATTGTAGTAAAATAGCTTTTTTTTTTTTTTTTAAATTACGTTTTGATGCTGGGAAAGTCTCCAGGCAAAGCTCCCAGAAAGAGCCATACCACCATCTGGCTCCATCACAGAGCAATGAGAATTGACAGAAAACACCTATCTAACCAGCGCTCTAAAATCAAATGTTGACTCCTTAAAAGCTCCATCGTAGCTATGAACACACAGCTCTACATTTCCTCCCTCCCTGTACATAAATACACCCTCGGACACTTAGACAAAGGTAAAAAATAAATCATTTTATGCATTTTTCTATGCTTCATTATGTCTGTTATCAATGTCAAGAAATCTTAAATATCTTATGCATTATGAGCACTATAGAATATATATAATTTATATAATTTTGTTTTCACACATGCTAATGTTTCCAGTATGATAAATGTCTTTTTTAATCCTGCACTTCTTGTCATGCTGTAGATCCACTTCTGACAGCGACTCCTGGGCATACATGTCAAACCAAAAATAAATACTGCTGTGATGGGAAATGTTTTAAACTCTTAAGATGCTAATACAGTGGCACTTGAAAGACTTCTTAAATACAACAAAAAAGACAATAGTTAAATTGAAACCTGCTTTGACACAGCCATATAACCTGTGAAAGATATACTTGTTTCTGCAAGAACAGCTCCTAATCTTTGAAAATGTCAAATGCTGCACTCCAGCCCTCCACCCATACCCTTAAAAAAGTCCACATTACTATTTTCAGCAAGCATCCCCTCTAGCTGTACATAAGCAACACTGTAATTCCCAAACAATTGAGGTAATTATAAAAATGAATATCATTTATTGTTTCTTTTTATTACTACCATATCTGAACATTTGCTTTCATAAAAAAGTCTGATTTTCAGCATTATGCTTTCCAAGGGCACACCCCCCCGCACCAAGGGAGATAAAGATGCGTCAGGAATTGTGCAAGAGTTTTTGTTGTCATCTTCAAACCCTCAAGAACTCCATAAACAACATTTTGGTATGGAATCACTGCCTGGCATTTTAAAGAAGGGGAAAGGGGCTTTACATATACCGTCAGTTCCACTTTATTTTTCTGAAATCACATCTAACCCTATTCGGAGGGGGGGGAAGGGGGAGGGGAAGGATGTTTAGGAAAAGAAAGAAAGAATCATATCACTGTATGTTACCCTTCAACAGCCTTCGGAGGAGATCAGAAACCAGGCTGCGTTTCCCAGCTCCCTCCCTCACTCATGCCAGTGGGAGCGGCTCCTCTCCCCAGCAGGGCTCAGCCTCCCTGAGGGTGGCCAGCGGGTGCCCGCTGCCCGGTCACAGCCGCGGCCTCCTGAGCAACATTCTGCTGAGATCCTTCACCTCTTCGGGGCTGCCGACCCTCTCGTAGCCCAGCAGGGCCATGGGCTGGTGGCAGTACTCCTCCACCTGCTTGATCTGCTGGTAGCTGAGCGCAGTCCTCCAGGCGCTGAGTGCCTGGGTGGCATGCCTGGCCGACACCACAAAGGGCTTGGAGGAGTAGCCGGGGCCGCTGGTCATGTTAAGGGCAAACTTCTCCATCTCTGGGCTGACCGCCAGGTTGACAAAGCCGTACACCTGCCGCAGGGTCTTGATGGGCTCGACCACCAGGTCCTCATAGCGAACGGCCATGTAGTTGCCCTGCAACCAGTCCGGAGGGTGCAGGGCGGTCTGCAGGGTCTTGGCCATGCTGCTGCAGATGACCTCCATGGCACCCAAGGCATGGTAGTCCGAGCCACCACCCCCTTCCTTCTTTCCACCCAGTTTGTGGCTGGCATCAAGGTAGGGCATACGGTGGATGCGGGGGTCCCTGCTCCTCACCACCTGCAGGCTCTCCCGGATGAGGCCATGCCGGGACTTGATTCGGGAGCTGGCGACGGCCCGGGGGTCCCGCACCAGGTGGATGACTTTGAGGTCCAGGGTCGGGTCCTGCATGAGCGGGGCGAGGATGGCCAGGTCGAAGACACGGACGCCCTTGATGACCAGCGTGTGATACTTGTGGCACTCCTCCTGGAAGCGGCTGAGGCGCTGCGGGGGACACTTCTTGCACACCCGGTCATCCACCATGCCCACCACCTCCTTGCGGTAGGCCGGGCAAAGGGGCGAGGAGCAGATGACCTTGTTGGTGGCCGCCCCGAAGATGCCCAGCGTGGTGAGGTTCTTGCCGGCGCCCGCCGTGCTGTAGAGCTGGAAGACGGAAAGGTCGCAGCGGTACAGGGAGCTCAGCATGTCGCGGGCCGCCCCTTGCAGCGAGACGGCGTCCCCGGGATACAGCTTCTGCCAGACGTGCCACACCGGCTCGTAGAGAAAGAAGACCTCGGGGTTTTGGTTGAAGAGCTCTCCGAAGAAGGACGACCCCGAGCGCCAGGTGGTGAAGACGTAGACCAG
>NW_010260004.1:0-14117 GCF_000690775.1 Eurypyga helias
GAATAGAATAGAATAGAATAGGACTGATGCAGCTTTGAACTATTTTTGTCACTGGATACGAGGCAGAAGATCTTAGTACCTCCCTCTACACTTCCCCTCCTCATGGGGAACTTTGCCATGGTAGAGGGTCTTTAATTGATTACACAGGAGAGAACCATGAAGCACTTAGACAATGTGCCACAACAACTACCTTGTTAGAACTCTATAGCAATGTTTTGGTCCTCAGTTATCAAATGTGGACTCCATAGAAATCTATTCCAAAGCTTCAGCCTCTTGTGAACTGGGGTTTTCAGATGGTCTTGCAGTGCCTTGCTAGATTCAGGGCTCAAACCTGACTACTTCTATCATACAAACTGTCCTCTGTGCCTTACTTACACTGATCTCATCTGACTTTAACCCCTATGACCAAACCACTTTCTGAAGTTGCTATTCAAATACTAATGAAGAGCAATTATGAGCTTAATGTTGGACCCTGAGTTAGGTACATAAGACTTACACAGAATTAACCCAGGTCTTTCCCTCCACTGTAGTCCTGTGAAATCCTGCCAATCAGACTCAATGACAGTGTAGTGGCATAGCAAGCTGCAACCATTCTCACGGAGTTTTTTCAGCTCTGAATAAATTCCTGAATACTTCTTTATAGAGAATATCTTCTTACTTGTTCTATCATTTTCTAGTTTGCAGATCAGAATTTCAAGCTGATATATACAGGCTATTGTCTGATAATATGTATTAATAAGTTAATAATTTGATACTAAATCCATAATCTGTTGATTTTATCACAATAAAAAAAAAATCAGTGCTTCAGAAGATTATGTCAAATTAATATGTATATGAGATCATTAGTGGAAGAATCAGCTTGGTGAATTGTTGATTTGAGATGTAATTAAGAAATAAATGAAATTCTTAACTGTAATTAATTTTTTAAAGTTTACATATTCAAAAGGAAAATATGTAATATAAAATACCAGGGCTTTATACTTGAATTATACTTACTTGCATGGTTTGCCTATATGTTGGCATTCAGTATTTCCTGAAGTATCTGAGAAACTTGGCTATTGTTCAGATAAATAAATGTTTGTACAAACCAAATAAAAAACTATAAAAATATATGTAAGAAGACATGTTATAAAAATGTGTCATTTTTTTCTGTGCTATTATGCTTTAAAATAGATAAAACTCCATACAGATGCAAAACCAAGATAAAATGTGTATTAAAACATAAATTTAAAAAATCATATAAAATTATAATTAATATTCAGGGGCAGACAATAGAAGATTGTTAGCCAGGTTCTGCAATTTCTCTTAGATTGACCATTCAAACATTGTCAGTCATCTACTTTAAGTGTACAAAATTAATATTTCAGAGATTTTATAACTTGTGATTAATCCTGATGTAATTAATAAACCTTGAATCATTCAGAAATAATAAGTAAACTAGATCAAGTCCTCCCTCATATGATTACTCAATTCCCTCATTTTAATGCTGTTTTCATCTCCATAGAACCAAGTGTCTAGGAGAATTTCAAGTTATGATTGTGTTTCTGCAAAGACTGTCTCAGTCATGTCTGTGTTACATGTCATGACATCAGAAGGTGCAAAATAACATAGGATAAAGTTAACCATCCTCATTTTCATTTTCAATGTTTTAAGTCATCAAATTGACTGTCATGTTGAGAATGAGATGAAAAACAATTTTTGTGCCAAGACAGTTCAAGTAACAGCTGTGTTCGGATAAACTGACACTACATGAAGGAAAGAGTAGTAACAAGAAGAAACTAAAAGCACATGTCACAACAGTACTTAAACATTATTGGATTTTTTTTTTTTTTTTTTAAAGAACAACAAGCACTGGGAGCAGACATCAGAACCCACGTCTCCTCTTTCCACAGCAAGGGCTATAACTAGTAGGCTGTAGAGTAAAACTCTTTTTCAAGTCCAATAAATCTTAAATTGTTTTCTGCAAAGAAACTGCCTTCAGCAGACTAGCTTGATAATGCCACAATAACAGAGCAACTCCAGATAACATTTTTAGGACTTGAGAGATGTTTCCTTAAAAAAAAGAAAACCGTACCTTGGAATCTGTAGTAATAGACTGGTATGTTATCAGGGAATGATTCTGCTTCTCTGGTATGCTTTCTTCTTTTGCTGTGAATATTCAAGTTATTGTGACTGCTTCTAAAGGTTGAAGTTGTTCTTTCATGGAAAACTCAGAATTCCTGGCACCTTGGTATTCTGTCTTACAGCTACAATCATGTCAGTTTATGGATTCAGTTCAGTTTCTGTAGAGACGTAGGATGCGCTGGCTGAAGTATATCATCATAGGGAATGCAAATATATAGAATCCATAGATTTGATAATTCCTGGGGTATTTTGCTTCATATAGAGTAAAAACTAAAATTCTGTTTCTAAAGTATTTGCAAATCCATATGGCACAAGTTTTTAAAAATACTACATGTCCATGTCCTGTTCTTCAAACCAGAAATCTCAGGTATTGGGTTGAACTACTTGATTTTTTTTTTTTTTACTGCAATCACTAGAACAAAGATGTAAATGCAAGTGGGTAAAAGTGCCGCGAAAGTGGCAAGCAATTAACAAACTGACAAATGAACAAATTAAGAAACAAAACCTGACAAATAAACCAATTGGCAAAACAGAAAAATGGCAAATTTGCAAATAGCTTGGTAAGAAGGGTGAGAGGCATGACATTTATTAGAAGGTCATCTTAGGTGCTGTAGGTTGGGAAAATTAATTCATTATCTTTTCAAGCACTGGGTAGTAGTCTTTCAATTAGATGTGAATGAGAAAAGGAAAAAAAAGTCTAAGGGTCAGAATAGGGGCTTGGACATTCTATAATCAAGTCATGTCAGAATTAAATATAAGCCAAGAACTTGATAATCTTTGGACAAGAAGCTACTACTTTACTGCACACAGCATTTTCATAAAGATAAATAGCTATCCCACAGTTCAGTATGAGCTAGCTAAACGGGTGGGTATCATGAGTAGCTCATATGTGCAGGGAGCTTTACAGGAAAGGATTGCCCTCTACCAGCAATCTTTGGGCACTATCCTGAGTCCACATAGTTGAGTTTGGAGATAATGTGGTTCACATCACCTTTTATTTTAGGCTGCAAGTTTTAAGTTGTTTGACTACATGCCCACGTGGTGGGTTGACCTTGGATGACTACCACATGCCACCCAGCCTCTCTCTCACTCCTCCTCCTCAACAGGACAGAGAGGCAAAATAAGGTGGACAACATCATGGATTGAGATAAGGACAGAGGTATTGCTTACCAGTTACAGTCACTGGCAAAACAGATTCAACTTGGGGAAAGTTAATTTAATTAATTAAAAAATAAGAATAAAGTAAGATGGTGAGAAATAAAGACAAAACTAAAACCACCCTCCCCCACCCACCTCTTTTCCCAGGCTCAACTTCATTCCTTAATTCCTGACTCCTCTAGCCCTCCTCACCCTGCCCCAGGCAAGGCACGAGGGATGGGAAATTAAGGTTGCAATCAGGTGATAGCATTTCCTCTCTGCCGCTCCTTCCTCTGCTCCAGCAAGGGGTCCTTCCCAGAGGATACAGTCCTTCTCAAACTTCTCCAAAATGGGCTCTTCTCATGGGCTGCAGCCCAAAATCTTGCTATGTAAACCCAATGCAGCTTAAAGTGATGCAGAAATCCCACCATAGCTGCGAAAATACTGCATTATTCTCAAGGCAGGTGTTTGCTCCAGGTACTGGTTCACACCATGAGCTCTGGTGTTTAACAGTATTAATTGTCGTGGTTCTACTGACTTCAAAAACTGCATATCACCATAAACAGAGAACTGTGTATTAAAAATATATACTCAGTAAGAGAAAGGTATGATCTGCAGTTAATGAAGTTTAGTAAGAGAGAGAGATTGTTCAAATATTGAGATGGGAATTATATATAAAAAGCCAAAATTATCTACAATCACTGCTTCATATATTACTTTTCCCTTTTTAAAAAATGAATTTCAACTATGCCTTGTCAGAAAAAAATATTAATCAAGTTTAAAAATAAAATTAAAATATAAAATGTGTAGAGAAAATAAGTCACAAGAAGTTACATGATAATAAAGGAAAGATAGATATTCAGAGGAAGAAATTAAATCTGAAATTTATCTTTTCTATACCACAAGCTTCTTAGGACAATAAACTAGAAAAAAAAAGCAGCACATAAGAAGGATATACCTAGTATTTCTTTGGAAAGAAAAAAATGTCATTTGTTCATGACATAAGGTAAGAGAATCCTATTATCACCTCCTGCTAGTGTCACAGTGGCACAAAAGCAAGCAAAAGTAAGAACTGTAATCCAACTGGTTAGGTGGACTCCAAGTCAGTACAGGGAGATATAGCAGAACTGGCCTTACACTCACTAATGTCTGAACTGTGTCTGGGTGATTGTAGTAGTTGCTGAGAATAACACAAATATTCAGTAATAAATCATGTGACAAAACTCTGGAATATTGTAACATAGTAAATGCACTGGGGGGGAGGTGGGGGGGAAAGGTCTGAAAACACTATTTTCAGTTTCATGGCTTTTTCATTCCTTGATGATAATTATGTAAACTAGATGGAAATGGAGATACCTACAGTCATACACCATGATAAAATACCTTACTTTCAGGGGCCAGACTCCTACTCTCTAGCCCATCCACTGAAAGCACTAGGGGGAAAAGCTGCTTCCAAAAGCAGAAGCAAAAATGCTTCATAGGGAGATGTTTTAGCTTGCCATTAAGAAAAGCTGAACATGAAGGATAAATTCAGTTGACACAGCAAGGCAAGGTCTGTGTATGCTTTTCCTTCATTGTCTTTGTGAAGGAACTTTTAAGTAAGCCTCAACTTGGAGCAGGTCATCTTGAGTGCCATCACAAGGCACGTACTGGACAACCAGGTGATCAGGCTCGGTCAGCATGGGTTTATGAAAGGCAGGTCCTGCTTGACTAATGTGATCATCTATGACAAGGGGACCTGCTTAGTGGACGAAGGAAAGGCTGTGGATGTTGTCTGCCTAGACTTTAGTAAAGCCTTTGACAGTGCTTCCCGCAGCATTCTCCTGGAGAAACTGGCTGCTTATGCCTTGGATGGGTGCACTCTTCGCCGGGTAAAAAAACTGTCTGAATGGCCAGGCCCAAAGAGTTGTGGAGAATGAAGTTCAGTCCAATTTGTGGCTGGTCACAAGTGCTGTTCCCCAGGGCTCAGTACTGGGGCCACTTTTATTCAATATCTTTATCAGTGACCTGGATATCAGATATGACACAAGTGTCAGGATGTGTATGATGATATTCTAGAATTAAACCACTTCATTTCCAAGTTTTATGATTTTGACTTTACTATTGCTTAGGACCAGGTTTTTAGAAGTGCAAGTTTGAACTGTTCTCTGTTGGGCCATGCTGCCACACAGATTATATACTCTGAGACTACTATGCTGTGGATAACCTGTAAGAAACCCTTAAGTGGTTCACTGCTTTTAAGACTATGTACATCACATGCCTGTCACAAGTATGTATTGTGCCATGACATGTGCATGAACTGTAGTTTACTTGGGAAAAAATAAGTGCAGAAGTCAAAAGGACATATTATATATTTCAACTATTTTTCATTTTGGTACCTGTCTTTTAATAAAAGCATAGTAACATGAAGCCAGGTTCCTGGTTTATTTGGGTCAACAAAATCATATTAAATGATCAACAAGTTCTTTGCCGTGAAAAGATAGGGATTGACTGTATTTAATAGTATATATTCATCTTCAATGTTGTTGTATGTTTCAGCAGTATTGCTATAACATATAAAACTGTTAAAGTATTGCACCTATAAAACAGTCTGGGATAAGAGTGTTTCAGATTTCCTTTAATGAGTTCTGTCTGTATCAATTATGAGCTCTGATTTGGCATTGCTATCCAATATCTCTCATCAAAAGCATACATATTTGAAATAAATTTAGGCTAGAGTAGAATATACTGTGTTCCTCCCAAGCACTTTATCTCCCAATAAGAAAATAACCTAATCATGAAGTATAAATGTTCAGCTACTCAAAAATTATGACAGCTGAGACAGGGAGGGAAACAATATGATTACTGTTTCATTAGTGCACAATAAAGTGCTGAAAACTGGGATTTGATCTGTGTATGGGTGCCTCACTGTAATATCTGCTTATTTTAGAATCATGCTTGTTGGCAACCTATCATCCTAAATAAATGTCTGTCCTGAGAGTCAGAACCTTATTTCAGTTGATCCAGTAGGTATTTGGATTAATAAATTGAAGTGAATGAAAGCATTTCAGTTATTCCTTGTCTAATTGAAGTAACAGCCCTCCCTAAGAAACAAGCCCTAAATATAAAGAAAATCTATTATATGAAAAAAGCTAAAAAAGAACCCAAGTTCCCCAAGGTTTTCCGTGTAAAGTTGCTCATCTATGATACTTTCTACTCTGACAGGTGCCTTAAAAAAAAAAAGAAATTAAAGTTTACATCTAGAGAAAAAGCTTGTCGCTTCTGTGCATAAATACTTATCATAGCATTGGCGTACTGCACGTATGAACTCTTCTCAACTTGAGAAGGAGAAAAGCCACAACCGTACTGAAAATTTAACCACCAGCTTATACACTTATCTGAATAGAGATATCCTCCTTTTCTTTTTTTCAAAATTGTATCACTCAGTGAGGAAAAAGCCATTAAATTCAGTGAGCTAGCAAAAATACAAACAAGAGCATGTTGACAGAATAGTAACCCACATTTTGTCTTCATACAGTCTTCATACTTCTCTAACAAATCTTTAATTCAAATTATATAAAAACTGTTACAATAAAAATTCTGGAATGTAACATTGTTTTCAGCTGTACAATAACCATTCTACTTTTCAGTAACTCATAACCTTCATTGAACTGACAGAGCTTCAACAAAACTACTCTTCCTGCATATTTTGAGAGAAGAGTGAGTACTGTTCACCTCTGAAACAGCAGAATCCTTGCACTTGTACTGAAAAATGTATCAGAGGGACACACATGCATGAATCTACAGCTTTGTAGGATAATAACCAGGCCTAAGAGAAGCATGGCACTTCAGAAACACTCCGACCTTCATATTTTCCACTGGTAAGTGGTTAACAATACACTGGCATTAACTGCATTGATTTTTGATGCTGTGTTTCCGATCCCATTCCACACTGGTTCTCAAGTGTAGCACAGGGAGCACAGGTGCCTAACACAGGATACTTGGTTCTTTTCCAGAATGGTCCAGGATAGTCCAAAGGTCCTGTTGTCTAAAAGTTTCTGCCTCTAACTGTTAGGTCAACAATTTCCTTTTTGGATCTGACTCCTTAGTACGGAAAAAATACTTCTGTCTTTAAAAATAAAGCCATACTCTGTTCTACATACTTATTTCACTCTTCATCAACTTTATCAACATCTCTGCAAGAAGTAAAATAATTGGAGTTTTTTTCCTCTAACTTCAGTGGGAGAAAGATGATTTTGGTTGCAGTGATATCCAGAATTTAGTAGAACACTTTACCTTTCAGCCAAATTGTTTCTCTGGGAAGTGTCCCAAATTAAGCAAATACTCCAATGAAGTGTGTCCCATTTAAATGGAGATGGCAGTAGTTCATCCTTCATACAAGGTAGAGTAACAAATGCAATACAGAAATAATGTCAAAGAAACTGTTTAGTCTTCTAGATTAATATAGTAGTTTATTCTCTTATTCAATTATCTTTTATTAGGTTAACTGGTTCAGAACTGAATATGTATTCCTGATAGAAGCTTGCATATTTTCCAGTGTTTCCTTGACTGTGAGACCATGTTATTTGGCCTCTCTGCTAACTCTTTTGTGTTAACTGCCAAGCAGTTATTGATGACTTTTTTTTGAAGCTGCCTTTGCAAGAACTGTAATGAATTGCTCTTTTGCAAGGTTGTATATCACCTCAAAGATCTCCAGTTTCAAAAACTGTGTAAATCTATCATTAACATACTAGGTTGCCTAAGAATCATGCCCTCTGTGCATTTTTACCCTCTGTCCTTTAATTTATGGGCTTTCATTATTGTCAAAAACGATAGGAAAACGCATTTTGAAAAATCAGCCTTGATAACTCCTGGTGATAAAAGAAGATGAACAGGTCACAAAAGAAAAGTATGTGAAAACCTCAATTTGCATTATTGACTGCCACTATCTCAGAAGATTCACTTTTAAATGACCGACTATTTTTTTCCTGGTAGCAGTATGTAAATGAGGAGAGTATTTAGAGTATGCACTAGTTTCACCTCAC
Organism: Eurypyga helias; assembly: GCF_000690775.1. Taxonomy (NCBI): domain Eukaryota; kingdom Metazoa; phylum Chordata; class Aves; order Eurypygiformes; family Eurypygidae; genus Eurypyga; species Eurypyga helias. The sequence goes on from NW_010260004.1 coordinate 8,286, forward strand.
ACAAAGGCAAATGTCATTGTACTGGGTGTCAGGAAGAGCAGATAGGTACAAGTTGTCCTTTTCACCTATATACAGTCCTTGAGGATTTATAATTAAAGTGACTTTAGAGCTTGCCAACAGCTACTAGTGTATCCACAAGATTTTCCTTGTGATAGGCTTCATCAATAGAATGGACATCTTCTAGGACTTCTCTGATTTACTAAATAGACAAAACCAAACAAAAAAGACCTCCCTAAACTTTAACCATCAGAAAAAGCAAATGGAAGCACTTTGAGAAATTGCCAGTATTCTTGCTTCAGCAGTGACTCAAGGGACAAACTATAGAATAATCATGGTAGTGTAAAGCCTTCCTATTTTCCCACATTACTGTTGACTACTCTGGAAGACAAAAGTGCTGTCAAGATGAAAGAGGCTGTGGTAGGGAAGCAAACAGAATAAGCAGAATCTTTCTAAGGATGAGGAGAAGGAGGACTGGACTCAGATTTTTGTTTTGAAAGAGTAGCAAACTGTCATTCATATTGGCAGAAGCTGCTTACTGTAATGTTGAACCCATTCCTGGTGGCCTATGTACAGTAGATTCTCTTTTGTTACTGAAAAGTTTTGCTCTGTTTTTGCTCTCATAAGAGAATATGATTCACATGTCTATGAATGATAGATGAAAGAAGAAGGAAGAAGGGTGGGAGTATAATAGGAGAAAAGGTGTTTGAGGTTGGTGCATATATCCCGTCTCCTGGGACACTGTAGGACCAGATACTCTAACTGGATACACAGTCTAGCCACAGGCACACCATTAGAAAATACCATTTCCATACACTACAAGTAAAGCCATGCATGTTTCTGGCCCTTATAATACATCCTGTCCATTCACACCTGTCATAACTCAAGCCTGCATTGCCAGAACTTATTCTAGAAGCCAAGCTCTTCATACCAGCCCTATATCCTCAAAGAACATTTCTCTTTAAAGACTTATCAACAGATTAAGATCATCAACCACTAATTTACATTATGACTATAGTATGTTAAGCTGAGTAGCTCTTGCAGTCTACTTTTTGGCTATCAGTAAGTATACGCTCAATTGATGCACCATAGAAGCAGTTGAATTAATTTCTGATCACAGTACACACACATCTGTAGTCTAGCCTGTGAACTAACTTGTTATATGCCTGTGCACAAAGTGACTGTGATTGCAGAGGGCCAACCTGATGAAGGCAGGCATTCTTGGACAACATAATTGCTTAGATTGGAGTGGAAATATCTGCCCAGAAGGAGAGCAACAGGGTGATCTAATAGAAGCCTGCAATTACTTGAAGGGCAGCTACATGGCTGATTCACCCACACGCTTTCCAATAGAAGCAGGAAAAATAGTAAGGATCAACGGCCAGAAGTTGCATCTTGAGAGGCTTGTCTTGGTCACTGGGGAAAACGTTATTGACTAGGAGGAAAGTTCAATGTAATAATAGATTTCTCAGAAGGTTGTCCAGAGAGGGTTTGTAATCTCTACTGAAGATTTTCAAGGACACTGCTAGACAAATCTGTGGCTGCCCTCACGCAGTGTTGGTGACAGATCTGCTTCTAGTATGTAGCTGGACTAGACGTCTTCCAGAGGTCCTTTCCAATGGACCCCTTGCGTGATTTTGCAAGTGTTGGGGCACAGTTTAGAAAAGAACTCACATCAGAAAATTTTCATATTTGACAGTTTAGATGCAGCCACTCTGGGTTTGGTGGCCTATTGTGTTTGGGGTTTTTTCATTTATGAGTTGGGTTTTTGAGACAAAGAGATATTTTATCTGTATGAGCTGGGTCATGCCTTTAGAAACAGAGGACACTTCCTGCCATATTTATTTTATTTGCAAATAAAGATGTATCCTGTTCGATTCTTTACCTTTCCTCTACCTTAAGAGAAGCTTTCTGATGAAGATAGATCACTATAGTTGTTAAGGAAGGATGAAGTCCTTTATGAAATGGTTCATGCAAAAAGTGTTCTGAGGGAGGTACAACCTATGCTTTTACGATAAATGTTTTAATGAATATGCACTGCATGGATCTGTGATGCTCTAGAGATGTCCTAGAAACTGCAGTGTAGAAGCAAATGAGCATTCCAGCCAAAGGCAACCTTCAGGTGCCCTGCAATAAAACATGTTCATTGTAAATTATAGGATCAAGATTTCTTGTTCCACTGCAGTTTCTTAACTGTTGTGTGTGTGTGTGTGTGTGTGTGTGTAAATCCATGTCCAATTAATATCAAGAACAGATATGAAATTTGGGGTTTTAAGTGGCAAAAATAAAACAGCAGGGTTCTCTTTATGTAAATAAAATTTCTTAATTGCAATTTATTCTACATACTTAATATAAATAGAAAGTAAAAAGTAAGTTAGCAGGTAATTGTCAAAGTAGTCTCTTGAAATCTCAAAGAGAGATAAACAAGCATGAGTGATTTTTAACACCTGGGTGGGAAAGCTTCAGAAAATTTCTAGGTGTCTCGGGAAATGAAGTTAGCCATTTAGTGTCACTTCTCTTCAGTGCCGTCTCTCCAGTGAGCTCAATAGTACTAAGAAAGACAATTTTTTTCCTGATATAAAAAAAAAAAACATTGTCTAAAGCCTTTCAAATTACTAAAACTCCCAAGACTCATTTCATAAAAATACTAACATATATATATTTGCTAAAATCCAATAAAAGTTAATATAGCTTTTTTATATAAATTCTTTCCAGAAATTCACTAGATGAGGTATACCTCATTACTTGCTCTAGACAATTCCAGACAATGTTGCATGCTTTGTTTTAGAATTCTTATATGAATAAGAAAGCATTGATTTTCTGAGGCAGATTTGAACTTTATGGTAGCACAGACTAAGGGCCCTTTCTTCTATTTTAGAACTATTCCACAGCCTGAAATTCTAGTCAATTTTGGTCCTATTTTCAGAAAGCATACATCAAAGAGCAGAACTGTAGAAATGTCGAAGAATATTAAAAAAACACATATGCGCAGCAAATGCTTCTGAACTTCTGTATTTGGAGTGCTAAAGAAGTTTTAGAACTGAGACAAAAAAATAAAGATTTTGTGTTATTAAGCTGAAGAGATCACAAAATTGGTTAAATATGGTCATTAGTTCCCAGCTAACACATCTTCAGTGAATACTTTTAATACTTGAAATGTAGCATTACTTTAATTCACATCTAAATGTTAACTTCTAGGGTAGCATCCTGATGTAGTTGAAGATGTCCCTGCTCATTGCAGGGGATTGGACTAGATGACCTTTAAAGGTCCCTTCCAACATAAACCATTCTATTATTCTATGATTCTAAGTACTGGGACAGTTATGAAGATCATAAAGGAATTGAACACCTCCAAATAAGATCCCCAGCATGCAGAACAGAGGGCCAATACATGTTTAGCAAATATGAAGTAAGGAGTGTTGGGATATACATATGATATCTGTCTGTCCTTGAAACAGAAGGGTTTAACATACATGTTAAACCATAGATGTTTCTATTCATGGGGGACCAACAACACATATTGCTTCATAGAGTCATAGAATGGTTGGGGTTGGAAGGGACCTTAAAGATCATCTAGTTCCAACCCCCCTGCCATGGGCAGGGACACCTTCTGCTAGACCAGGTTGCTCAAAGCCTCATCCAGCCTGGCCTTGAACACTTCCAAGGATGCGGCATCCACCACTTCTCTGGGCAATCTGTTCCAGTGCTTCACCACCCTCTCTGTGAAGAACTTCTTCCTGATATCTAATCTGAACCTTCCAGCTTTCAATTTAAACCTATTACCCCTTGTTCTATCACTACAGGCCCTCGTAAAAAGTGTCCCCCACACGGCTTCCTTGTAGCCCCTTCAGGTACTGGAAGGCTGCAAAAATGTCTCCCCGGAGCCTTCTCTTCTCCAGGCTGAACAAGCCCAACTCTCTCAGCCTGTTCCCATAGCAGAGGTGCTCCAGCCCTCTGAGCATCTTCATGGCCTCCTCTGGACTCGCTCCAACCTGTCTATATCTTATGTTGAGGGCTCCACGGCTGGACGCAGCACTCCAGATGGGGTCTTATGAGAGCAGAGTAGAGGGGGAGAATCACATCCCTCGATCTTTAATTAAAAGGATTTAGCTACATGCAGAGAAATCACCTTAAGTTCTGGAAAATTATGCAGTCTCTCCATAATGTGAGTGCTCTATTGGGCGCTAACAATGCTGTGCCCTATTCTCCCCAAAGTAACCTGTGTTATCACACATAGCACCAGCTAAATTTAAAGAAAAAGAAGTCTATAACCACTACAGGGTTAACTTTTGATTACAAAATCAGAATTACTGATTCCTTATTCCACAAGGAATAAGAAAGCCCTACAGTTCCTCTTTACTTGGTCCAGTGACTTAAATACCTTTGAGGTGAATTGCTCCTTTCTGTCCCAATAAGTGTAACTGCAATGGGGGCAGGGCTTTCCATTTTTTCCTCTGTGTTTAAGATAGCTTCACAGCATCTCTTCCTTATCCGCTTTTATTTTTAACCCAATTGATTTAGTTAAAATGTAAAAGATGAGGCATTTTGTCTCCCAGAATGCTTCTTTGACACCTGTTCTTTGATACACCATTATTAATGTATTTAGTTTAGTACATTCTTCAGAGCCTAAATGGCTGCCTTGCCATTCACATTTTCAAGTGTCAGAGCATTTTATAATTTATATATCATAGAGAAAGTATTTATTGTGCATGCATCTGATAAAGCTAACAGGCTGAGGTGTGAGATGCCACTTTTGGCAGCAGGACAGTCTTTCCATTCAGTTCTTCCCTCACTACCACCCTTATCAGTTCATTACTTTTTCAATTGTGTTTGCTTTAGAGTAAAAAAAAACCAACCAACCCAAAACTCAAAATCCCACCATATCAAACTACAAAAGAAGTGACTTTCCTGCTCATCTGCACTTTCCACAAATTGCTATGTCTACCTTCTAAAAAACTTGAAAATTTCTTTTTTGGTGCATTTTTCCTACCTCAACTTCAAATCAAGAGAGTTGGAAGGTCTGCTGTGCTTTGTGCACCATGACTCAGCTCTGCAAAAGACAAAACTCTGCAATAAAAACAAAATTAAAACCCCTATCAATATTATTAAACTGAGAAAAATATTTTTTAATCAATCAATTAAAAATGAGACAAAGTTACTATATAGTAACTGCATGTGCAAGTAGAGGGGTCAAGTCCCAAGTATAGGGTCTATAAAGTCTCATTAGTTTAAAAATACTACATAAGTGATAACTGGTATATTCTATAATCTCACTAAAATCTAGTGATATACTTAAATGAAAACACCTTTTATACTTATGAATAAATATACACATACTTTTCTTGTCTTTCCAAAACATTCCTATTTCTACTAAGCAGAGTAGAAGTAATTGCTGAATGTACTAGATGTACTTTTATTGGTACCCAACCATGATGATTACTTGATTTTCTGTAGTCATTTATCTCTAGTGTGAATAAAGTGCTATTAATTGGATTTATGTGTTTTAAATGAAGTACATCTGATGCTTTTTGCTGATGGTTTACCAGCCAATTTGCATTATAATGAATAAAATCCCAAGGATCTTACATATGGTGGAAGAATTGATATTGTCAATATGCAAAGATACATATGAAGTTCTTGCACCTGAGATGTGTATCTACATGTTAAAAGAAACACAGTGAAGAAAAATGTAAAACTTAATTAAAATGAACATTTTATAATCCTGAATTCTAGTAAATCCAACATCAATTAGTGTATTTCATACAACAGGTGTTTTTCTTTTACTTGATTTTATTTAAGCATTTAATTTGGGCGGGGTTGGTGGGGTGGGGTGGG
>NW_010260005.1:0-206 GCF_000690775.1 Eurypyga helias
CACGGCACGGTGCCACGCGGTGCCACGCAATGCCATGCTGTGCCAAGTCGTGCCGTGCCATGTCACGTCAAACCATGCCAAGACATGCCGTGCCATGCCAAGCCGTGCCATGCTGTGCCAAGCCATGCTGAGACAGACACTTCTACTTGGTGCCACACCGTGCCACGCACCATGGCACGGTGCCACGCAGTGCCACGCCGTGCCAT
>NW_010260005.1:1250-1470 GCF_000690775.1 Eurypyga helias
GCCACTTCTAAGGGGCGCGCCCCGGAGCCATGCCATGCCGTGCCGAGACAGACACTTGTACTTGGTGTCACACCGTGCCATGCAACACACAGTGCCAGGCGGTGCCAGGTGGTGCCACCCGATGCCATGCAGTGCCATGCAGTGCTGAGCCATGCCGAGCCGTGCCAGGCACTTCTACTTGGTGCCACACCGTGCCACCCACCACGGCCCGGTGCCACGC
>NW_010260005.1:1897-2098 GCF_000690775.1 Eurypyga helias
TGCCGGTGCAGAGCCGTGCCAAGCCATGCAGTGCCAGGCACTGCTACACGGTGCCACGCCGTGCCACACACCACTGCACAGTGCCGTGCCGTGCCGTGTTAAGCCGTGCCAGGCACTTCTACATGGTGCCACGCCATGCCATGCAGCACTGCACGGTGCCGTGGGGCGCCAGAGCTTGCCGTGCCATGCCGTGCCGTGCCG
>NW_010260006.1:0-7137 GCF_000690775.1 Eurypyga helias
GCACGCCCGGGGCGGCTGGGAGCGCCGGAAGCGCGGGGCGCCTGCTCCCGACATCTGCGCCGCGTTTAGCCTTTCATTGAAATCATCGAATGCGCACTCAGACCCTACGGAAGGGCTGAACGACTGTGATGGAAACCCCTTTCTGACACAAAGGCATGCTGTAGCCATTCTCACTACCATGCCCTTTCCTTCCTACCGTGTCTTGAGCACAGAAAAGACGCACTTTTTTCTTTAGGATTTTCTTTTTTATTTCCTGTAACTACGGAAAACAGAAATGCAAATAAAACAGTTGGAAAGTGACCTTTTGTCTTTCGGCGGCCATTCTAGCCAAGAGTATCAGAGTACTCTGCAGCGACTGATGAACAGGCTCTCAGGTCTTTCCTCAGCCAGGCAGTTGTTTTCCTTCAGCTGCTGTCATGCGCTGCGCGTGTTCAGTTACGGAAATAACAGTCATATCTCAACACGTTGGAAGGTCCCTTCCAGGACCTGCCCTAAGGGATCCACAGCGTAAATTCATGATCCCTCACCCGTATGCCCAAGGATTTACCCTGGGGTTTAGCAGACCTGCCGGCCGTGCTGGGCAGGGGGGTCAGCACATCAGAACAAACAAGGTCTGGACAGTCAGTAGGGAAACTGGATTCTGCAGACGCAAACCTGCGTGTGTTACAAATGCACGAGCAGCAGTACTGCAATCTTGGTGAGTACAGCCAAGCACTCGTCAGGCAGTAGCGTGAGGCTGATGGGAACAGGGCAGTTACTCTGTACTAGGCTACAGAAATGTCACGTGAAAGGCACTGGAAGTACTTAACCTGTACTCAAAACAGATCAATCTTCCTGGTTTCTGGTCTGAGGCCCTGAAAGGGAGGTGAAAACCAAAAATGGACAGAATGCAGAGGAGAGCCATGAAAATGGTAAGCGTTTTGGGGGACACAGAAGACTGCTCAAAGCAAGACAGTGGGGCCATATTTGTGCACCATGTGGTAGATCTGCTTGAGTTCGGGCTAACGGTCACAGAACTGAATGTCTTCAGCCAGTTGCATCTACCGTTGCAGACCAGAGGGCAAGTGGTCTGCCTCAGGTCTGAGTATCTGTGCCTGCAAAGCCAGCAGACCCAGAGAATGAGGTAATAAGCAGACGGCGTGAGCCACTGGGGTGTTTTGTTGGCTCCAGCGCTGAGCAAATGGGATGGTATAGATGTATCTCTGATGTCTTTTGGTGTGAAAAAGGTGTCAGAAGAATCATCATAGCGAATAACACACTAGGTCAGCTGAGAAAGGACTCTAAAAAGTAATTATTTAATAAGCAATACAGAAAGCTTGCGACAGATTTCAATAAAATGTCCGACCACAGAGTGCTTCACTAGGAAAGGCTGTCTGGGAAGTGGAGGACTCTCCATGTTGCTTTTAAGAACTACTTAGATAAAGGTGTCTCCATAAAAATCCAAGTGCTGCAGAACCTTTCCTTAAGGTAGGGGTCTTGACCTGATTAGGGCTGAGCTACCCTTACAAATGTGGCCTGTAGCCTGCCACTACTGTGACATGCTTCTGTGATAACCTCTCAGCATGGCCAGGGGCCTGGGGACCGGGTGGGTTGTCACACGTGAGCATGGATTCAGGTGTCTGCAGCAGGTGCAATCGGAGTGTACTCTTGAGAGGGCTGAAAAAGGAAAGATTCTGTCCTGGCAGAGGAGGACCTCTCACCAGGAGTCACTGCAGATGAAAAAGGGTAGACATCCAGGAAGGTTTGTCTGGCGAAGGAACGGGGCCTGAGACGGGAGCGGCAGCTGGGAGGAAGGGTGACAAACAGATCTGAAAATAAAGCTAATTGGGAATTTTTGTCTGTCCAAGGCTTCAAAAGGTTAACTCCTACTTTTCCGTAAATATTTCTACCCCTGCTCATTTATTTTCAAGAAACTGTAGTGTGTTCTCATTCTGTTGCTGATGCATTTATATCAAGTATTGTCAGGAACTTTCCCATTTATGAAGTGTCACGATGAGGAATCACATAGTCTTCTCTTGTGCGCTCAACTGAGCTAAAACGACAATAACAAGGTCACTGTCTACCTTTGGAAATGACAGGCATAGTCTGAAACAAATCCAGAAAACCTACTGAGAAACCAGACACAAAAAATGAAAGCAAAAAAAGAAAACCACTGAATGTTCTGTGTAGCAAAAGAGATGTCGGCTTGTAGAAGGGAATGTGACGGGCTGACATTCTCTCTACCTTCTCCTGAGTTCTTATCAAGAAGGCAGAAAAGTCTTAAAATTCCTGAATTCTGATACCAGACCAGTCTCCAAAGAACTTTTGCTAGTTTATACCTTCTCTGCCCTGCCCTGCTTGCCTAAGGATGTTTAAGCAAACCTTTTGTAACTGAGGCAGCAAATGTTTATCAGTGGGATTTTCTTTTCCTACAGAAATTACATTGACCAGTGTAATGTCATTCAGATCAGAGCCTGTCCCAGGCAGTGTGAGAAGCTGAAATTCCCCAGAGATGCAGTTTGGCCCATTTTTTCTGCTTTCACTGATCAGTGGAAATTAATGGTCCAGGAAATCAGGTCAGTCACAAAAACTTTTCAGCACTCAAGGATGACATCAGAACCAGTGCACTACAGCTATCTGCACATTTTTCACTGATAATAATAGCTTTAGCCATTGTTAAAATTCTTTTAATGACTAGTGGACTAAATGGGAATTTGGAATGAACGCAGGCTCCACTATCAGACCCCCATTTATTTTTAAAAGTTGGTGGTTTAATAGCAAAAAAGATCAAGTTTCGTTAAGCACAGATAAGCAGTGTCTGTGTGTGTTCCCCTTTGGTTTACCTCTGTTCTTCAACCTGCTCTTTACTACTTCCTTGTTCTCTGTTGCACTCTGTTTTCTCTAAGTGCTTTTACTTCCGTTTCTATTTACCACTTTTGTCCCTTGTGCTGCTGTGGAGCAGGGACACCTGTGAAGTAACATAAAGTTGCATGAAGTTATGAAGCCAACGTAAATCTCAGAAACCAATGCCATGTGTTACTGCGGTACTTGGTAACTGAACTCACATAGTTTAGGTAAAATAGCTGAATCTGAGCTAAAAATTGATCTTGGAAACTCTTCATGTGACACAGTGCCCAGCGTTGCACATGGAAGATTTGTGCAGTATAATGGACTCGAGGTGTTGGGAATCACCCTTACCAATTTTCTACCCATGGGGTTTTTCTTAATTGATTTTTGTATGTTCTGCCTTTCACTCTCTTATTATTTTAATCGTAATAAAGATAAGTCCCTTGATGGATTACTTTTGACCAGACACGGAAGCACCTGGGTTGATTCAGGATGTGAAGCAAGCCACATTCTCTCAAGGCTTAGTAGTTGATAGTTTGATTACTTTTTTGCAGTTCATTACTAAATTGGTATTTGCTTTTCAAGAAACGGTTGTCATGAGAGTAGAGGTGTCAGCTCTGGGACCATGTGAGTTGCAGGTAGTTGGTATCTCTGAACAATGAGATGTTCCCTGTCATGAATTCCATCATGTTAATGTCTACAGTCTTAAGTTACGGAGTAGGATGCCTTCATAGTTAGTGCTGTAGAAACCCAAGGACGAAAGCTGGTGGTTCCTGTTGCACGTAACTTAGCCAAAGATAAGGCCAGAAATAAAAAAGAGAGCATGAAATTAAAAAGATGAGAGCACTGGACATCATGAGAAGCAGTAGTTGAGGTTCACCTAATGCCTGAGCAAGTGGCAGTGATCGAACATCCCATCTCAGACAAAAGATTATTAGTGTTGATAATCTATTTATCACTAATTGTAATTAATAATCAATAGTTGAAGAGAGCTAAAAACTCAGATGACTTGCCCAAAACATCTACTTTCTTTTTCTATCAATGCCACTTGACAATAAATTAAGAAGTAAATTGAAAGTTTCAAGCATTCTAAAAATTGAGTCTTATGAATCTTCCAAGTAATGACTTTGAACATGTATCTGTCTTACAGAAATCCAGTTTCTGCCAATGCACTCTTGCTGGCATTGCAGAAGATGTATTTCTGGAACAGATAATGAATAAGCAGCAGTTGTGAATGGGGAGATGTTTTAGTTTTTTTCTGCAGTTTTTATGGCCTTTTCTCGATGATGTTGTGTTCTTCAGTTAAAGAAAAGAGAAGATTAGTGTAAAGAGTGGTAGGCATCAGCATCCTCTTCATCATCTCACACCTTTGTCAAGAAATTAGAACATGCATAGTCTGATCCTGATATAATTTGAGTCAAACTATTGCTGCCTTAGAAATTGAAGTCTGTAAGATTGAGCCCTAAGTGAGCTGTGTGCTCAATGGGGGCAGGCTTCTCTGATGCTTCATTTAAATAGACAAAGTAATTGATCTGAGGGGGTAGGACACAAGTTAGCTACAGTGGGCCAGTGAATCTTGTTGCTAAGACACTGAGGGAGTGAGAGCAGGCAGGGTGAGGATATGAGAGGAAGAGAAGGAAAGTCTCCCCTAACAGGAGTGGTGAGAATCCCAGCCAACATTTGCAATGTTTATCCTACTTTTCATTTCTGATTTTACAGGCTAAGCTAAAGGGTTGAAGACAGAAAATGGAAGTGCAGATGTTCAGTTTGTTACTTTACTCTGCTTTGAATGACATAAAGAAAACTGCTTAACAAAGTGTTATAAAATATTTGGAAGTTCATAGACAGGACGCAAGCCTACCCACAAGCATTAGCAATTATTTTTCTTTCCATGTTTAAAAAAAGGACAGAAAATACTACGTCTACGTATTTCAAAGTACTTCAAAGTGGTCACAGTTAGATACTTACGATGTGTTACATGGATTTCTGAATACTTTTAATGATGCAATACAGATGTAAGGATGCTCTTAATATTATATGAATGACAGCTGAGGAACAATTCCTGTCACATTTATTCCTTACCTCCGAGATAAGGAATTCACTTCTGCATTGCTAAAATTCAGATCACTCAACTGTTTGGGCTGTTCTTGTTTTAAGAAGAAGAAGAACTGAGTTCCTGGTGTGAACTCAGGAAGAAAAGTAGAGTTCGTGGCCTTTGGAAGAAGGGGCAGGCCACTCTCAAAGACTACGGGGATGTTGTGAGCCTGTGCAGGGAGAAGAGTAGATAAAGTCCAAAGCCCAGCTAGAACTGAATCTGGCTACTATTGTAAAAGACAATAAAAAATGTTTCTGTAAGTGCATTAACAACAAAAAGAGGGCTAAGGAGAATCTCCATCCTTTATTGGGTGCAGAGGGAAACAGAGTAACAGAGGGTGAGGAAAAGGCTGAGGTACTTAATGCCTTCTTTGCCTCAGTGTTTAGTAAAGACCAGTTGTTCTCTGGATATCCACACCCCAGAGCTGAAAGAAAGGGATAGGGAGCAGAATGAACCCCGCATAATCCAAGAAGATATTGTTAGCCACCTGCTACACCGCTAAGACACCCACAAGTCTATGGGGCTGGACGGAATCCACCCAAGGGTACTGAGGGAGCTGGCGGAAGTGCTCACCAAGACACTTCCCATTATTTACCAGCAGTCCTGGCTAACTGGGGAGGTCCCAGTGGAATGCTGGTTAAGCCAGTGTGATGCCCATCTACAAGAAGGGCCGGAAGGAGGATCTGGGGAACTACAGGCCTGTCAGCCTGACCTTGGTGCCAGGGAAAGTTATGAAGCAGATCATCCTGAGTGCCGTCACACAGCACGTGCACAACAACCAGGCAATCAGGCCCAGCCAGCACAGGTTTATGTAAGGCAGGTGATACTTGGCCAACCTGATGGCAAGGTGACCTGCCTGGTGGATGAGGGAAAGGCTGTGGGTGTTGTCTACCTGGACTTCAGTAAAGCCTTTGGCACCATTTCCCACAGCATTCTCCTGGAGAAGCTGGCGGCTCGTGGCTTGGATGGGTATACCCTTTGCTGAGTAAAAACTGTCTGGATGGCTGGGCTCAAAGAGATGTAGTGAATGGAGTTCAGTCCACTTGGTGACCGGTCACAAGTGGTGTTCCCCAGGGCACAGTACTGGGGCCAATTCTCTTTAACATCTCTATCAATGACCTGGATGAGGAGATCGAGTGCACCTTCAGTAAACTTGCAGACAACACAAAGCTAGGCAGTGTTGATCTGCTTTAGGACAGCTCTGCAGATGGTTCTGGATGGGCTGGATTGATGGGCAGAGGCCAGTTGTATGAGGTTCAACAAGGCCAAGTGCTGGGTCCTACACTTGGGTCACAGTAAACCCCTGCAACGCTACAGGCTTGGGGGCGAGTGGCTGGAAAGCTGCCTGGAGGAAAAGGACTTGAGAGTGTTGGTCAACAGCAGCTGAATATGAACCAGCGTGTGCCCAGGCTGCCTAGAAGGCCAACAGCATCCTGGCCAGCATCAGGAACAGTGTGGCCAGCAGAACTAGGGAAGTGATCATGCCGCTGTACTCGGTACTGGTGAGGCCTTACCTTTAATCCTGTGTTCAGTTTTGGGCCCCTCACTGCAAGAAGGACACTGAGGTGCTGGAGCGTGTCCAGAGAAGGGAACAGAGCTGGGGAAGGGTCTGGAGGACAAGTCCTGTGAGAAGCAGCTGAGGGAACTGGGGGATTCAGCCTGAAGAAGAAGAGACTCAGGGGAGACCTGATCGCTCTCTGCAGCTACCTGAAAAGAGGTGGTAGCCGGGTGGGGGTTGGTCCCTTCTCCCAAGTGACAAGCCACAGGAGAAGGGGAAATGGCTTTAAGTTGTGGCAGGGGAGGTTCAGATTGGATATTAGGAAAAACTTCTTCACCAAAAGGGTGGTCAGGCATTGGAACAGGCTGCCCAGGGAAGTGGTGGAGTCACCATCCCTGGAGGGATTTAGAGACGAGTTGATGTAATGCTTAGTGACATGGTTTAGGGTAGACCTGGCAGTGCTAGATTGCCAGCTGGACTTAATGATTTCAAAGGTTTTTTCCAACCAAAACAATTCCGTGATTCTATAATAGAGAGGGTGGAGGGTCTCTCTTAACAAGGAACAACATAGAGAAGTCAAGGGCCAACGGGTACAAGTTCCATCAGGGGAGTTTTCATCTTGATGTAAAAAAGACATTTTTTACAATGAAAACATTCACTGTAACAGCCTCCTTGGGGATGTGGTAGAGTCCTATCATGGTTTAACCTCGGCTAGCAA
>NW_010260007.1:0-1287 GCF_000690775.1 Eurypyga helias
CCAACCAAAACACCAAAACACCCACACAACTATGGTCGTTGAAGAATCATGTAATGAATAAGAAAAAAATGACAAAATTTCTTATGGATATCTTCTATTTTTGTACAAGAGGAACAAAATATATGTAACTTGAAATTACAAAAACTCTCTGTATCCTTACCAAATGAAAAGACACAATGGGTATGTGTGAAGGAGAGACATGGTGAGCAAATGTACATAGAAGGTCACAAAGAGAAAACCTAAAGAACAGCAAAAAAAGTATCATCTCTGTAAACTGACAGCTTTGCTCCTGTGGGATTACATAGCTTTGCTCTCATGAGACTGCTCCTTTTTCTCTGTCATCCCAGTATAATGATCTCGACTAAGGCAGGTTGAAACTGTGCAACAGAAAAGAAAAACTAAAGAGCTTTTCATTAAGGATCTTCTTTTTAAGGAGCTGTCAACATTTCCTTATAACCAGCTGCATTTGTTTATTTGTTTTAAATAGCCTATGTGGGGAAAGATCACTGCAAATATAACTCAAATTGATTTGCATTGCTTTTAGTGTTTCACAATTATCCTAGTTGTCCACTCTTTATAGTTCCTTGTCTGTTGCATAAGAACTTCTTGTTCTCTTGTTTTTATCTTACATTTTTGCTCTATTTACATAGTGTGTTTAGGTGTTCATATTTTGGAGAAACAGAAGAACAAAGAAGATACTTCATACTTCTTTGGTACGCAACTCTACATAGCAATGAGCAGGAAATACTCCACAAATTAAAATCTTCCTGTCTGAGGTGTGCTTCTGTCTCATAGGTTTATTGGTGACTGTGAAGGTATATGCTTCAGTATGTGTATTTTTTTAGTTGCTGAGCAGCGGGAGGTAAACTTACAGATCTGTCTCACTTTCCTGTACTGACTTGTTTTCTGTTTCTGTCTGTTCTTGGTGCACATTACTGTGTCAAATTTGCAATATATCACCTCTGTATCATAGGAAGGTATTATCTATATGAACTAAGCAGGACTGTTTAGTACACATTAAAGCAAAATAAAGAAATGGATTAAAATAAACCAAATTGATTTCAGAAGAAAAGAATCACTTGAATGTGTGCTGTAGGTATGGGATATGCTGGTATGTGTTGAATCTAGAGCTATTAAAATATATGGATATATATTTTTTTAAAGTTTAAAAGAATAATTTCCTGTGACTGACATCTATGTGTTGCATGGTAAACACAAGTGTGGGGCTTTCTTTTACTTTTCTGAAGCCTAATTAAATTAGGTGGGCAAGCAAGTGTCAGCTGCTTT
>NW_010260007.1:1573-9078 GCF_000690775.1 Eurypyga helias
AGGTGTCCCTGCCCATGGCAGGGGGGTTGGAACTGGATGGTCTTTAAGGTCTCTTCCAACACAAATCATTCTGTGATTCTATGAAATGGAACTGGCAGACCAGGAATAAATTTTGGCTTAATGTCTAATGAGGGTGTGTCCTAATTCTTAATTCTAGATTGCTAGATGAGAAATAATTTTTAAAAAATGTTGAAAATACTACCACTGTTTGTATAGTTTTTGTGGAGTAAGTAGAAACTTGGGACTGAACTGAATTTCATGGGTTCTAGCATGGGAGACTTTAATTATATGTGCATATGCAGTAAAGATAATAGACTTTCATACCTTACTTTTCTTTCTTATTTACACTGAACACGTATCATCTTCTTCTTACATAGTCTAAGTAGCTAGTAAATATGCAATTGGCTATTCTCCATTTACTGTTCTAGTACAGTGACATTTCCTATTCTTTTCAGATAGGCTGTGCCTTCCAACTCATTCATTTCTTGTATTTTTGGCTGTCATCTTCTAAAAGTAACTCAGTAGTTTATACTTTACCACACTGTGCTAACTTAAATGTTCAGATTTGCATGAGAATCCCTACCTAAAGTAATTTTAGTATTTTTCAAGAGTATTCAATTTCAGTATAAAACATAATTTCCATCTAATACTTTATTCTAATGTAGACATATTTTAGCAAATGTGCTTGGTCCCAGACTAAAAGACTTTCAATTATAAAAACTTAAAAAAAAAAAGTTCAAAGCAGAATGCAGAATATGTAAGTAATGAAATACTGCAACCTTGACACTGATATTAGAGAAAACATCTCAACAAATCTGAAAAGAAGGGTTTGGGTTTGGTTTTTTTTTTCTTTAATTTTTCATAGAGACATTTACCAAACAACTTTTGATAAGCCAAAGTGTCTATCTGGACATGTTAAGGAGACATATTTTTTAAGTTTTATATGTATTTCTCAAGAAAAATGTAGAAAGAAATATTTTACTGTTGTGTTTCTAATACTACTTTCTATACAGGAATACAACTAATGCCAAACAGAATACAAGATGCAAAATTTTCCTTTTGCTGTTATTTACTTTATTTTGCATGTTGTTGGAAAGTGTATAGAGAGAGGAAAGTTGAATGAAACATGGCTTGACGCACTAGCAAAAGCTAAAGTACTATGATTAGCGTTGGGTTTCCCCAGTGTTAGGTATCAAGTCCGAGTCTTTTCAGTATTTCAGAAAGGGTAAATATAAAGCCATAGCTGACCAAAACAATTATTAGAGTGGTAAGTAATTCTTAGGATGGGGTAGTCTTCTGTATGACTTCAGTACATTGATGTGCTGTGCTTTACTTTAATAATCAAGAGTCAAATTCTACACCCACTGCTTGTAATTGTGTCCTGATAATTTAGAGATTAATAAAATAACAGATTAATAAAGAGATTTAGAGAGATTAAAGTGAATACAATGTGATGCTGGTACATAAATGGGGGAAATGGATTTTAGGTGTACAAATAGCAAATCAGGGGGGGAATAGAAAGTCAGATCTGGAGGATATGAGGTATTTTTGTGGCCACACTTAGTACTGTGGAAAACTACAGCTCAGAGGCTCTTACATACCAAAGAAACCTGAAAACTTCAGAAGAAGCAGAGAAATTAAGTGCTTTTAGAAGGCAATAACAATAAAAAATAAACGAATGTGGGTGGGAAAGTAAACTTGAGGAGTTCAGATATGAAATTAGGGTCCTCTGGTTCACAATAATCTATGTAACCTGAGCTGGCTGGGCAACAGTTTTCCAATAAAACAGTCACATGAATATGTGCACTGAATTTATCAAAAGGAAGATTTCTAAATGGCACTAACGAATCTCAAGCACTACCAATGGGATACTTTTCTTATGAAAGAAATAATAATAAATATATGAGTAGAAGAAAACAGGCCCCCTCAAGAAAAAAAGAAACCAACACCCTGCTACTATTTAAAAAAATATCTCTGTCATTCTTTTTCTGAGGACCATCTTCTATGTCAGATACCATATTTCTAAACCACTATGCCCTCATGTTTGTTGAATTACAACAAACAGCACGGAATGTCTTTATATTTTGCCTTTCCTAACACCCCAGGCCCATCGCAGTGGAAGCTTCCTGCAGATGTGTGAGCATCACTGGAGGGAGGGGCTGTTTGTTGTCTTGGTGCAGACGCTATTCAGGCACTTTTGACAGCCACACGGAATGACTTGAGAGGAGTGAACATGTTGCTCCCATTTTCACAATCAGGTCTGCCTCCATAACTTTAGTCATCTTGGTCCAAATGAGACTGTACTTCTTCGTAAGGGAAGCAGTGCTTTCTTCCAGACATTGGGTGGTCTCTAGGTGAAGGCAAACTGTCTATAAGCAGGAGCCCTGCTAGCAATTTGCAGGCTCTGGCTGAAGAAGAAAAAAGTCTTGTTATGGTTCTACAGTGACATGTACAGATCTCCAGAACCTTGCTGTGCTGCGATTGATCAGGCTACGGATAAAATGCCTACCACTGGCTCTCTAACAAGCACCCCACAGGCCTCATCTGTCACTGGGTATTTATATCAAAGTGACCTTAAAGTGACACACAAGCAGAAGATGCTTAGGGAACATTACACTGATGATGAAGGAAAATGTCCTGCCCGGCTGTCAGAGGCCGCAGAACAGGCTTCTTGAGGGCAGCCTGGCGCTCAGCCGTCCGTCTCCCCGCACAGAGCACTGCGGTAAGTCCCGTGGCCCGGTGGGACTGACACCAAACGGGTCAGCTCTCTGCTCAAGTCACCAAAGGAAGCAGGAGCCGTGGAGACAAACACGCACCATTCACCCCTTCCGTTATAAAAGCATCTCCAAAAACAGTATTCAGAGTGATCCCATTGGAAGGATTATGAAGATGCAGAGCTCCCTGTTAGGAGCAAAAACCAAAGAGCTGGATCGTTGTTCTGCCCTGGACCAAGTCAGAAAAAATAAACTATGTTTAACTTGATAGGTTTTGTTCTTTAATTAGCATGTTGAATGATCATGCTTTATAGTCTAATAGCTCTGCTTTCATGTGGGTTCAAAATGCGGCTAATATGCCTGCTTTGAGTTCATTGCAGCCGTTTTGAACAGTAGCGGAATATTTATGAACTCTACAAACCCTGCCATCAGCTGTAACTCCTTTTTCCTAATGAAAACTGCAGCTGACAAGCAGCAGCATCAATAGATTGGACATGATAAAAATTCACAGCCTTGAAGCAGTATGCCAAGTCTGAAGCAGAATAAGATGACTGGTTTTAGGTACTCACTTTCCTAGTGGCTCAGTTTATTCATCCTCAGCACTCGCAGAAAATATCAGCAATTTTTCCATAAGTATGTAAGTATATGGAACAGGAAATATAAACAGATACATGGGTTTCAAAGATTCTTAATTACTATTTCATACTTGGTATAAATTTAGAAATGTTCATATCCTAACAACCTTATGGGGTCGGATGAACAGGGTTCGGAGCTGCTTATCATTTGGTTATTGCCATTAACATTTTGTCCCTGTTTATGTTCAATGTAATTATGATTCTTGTATTGCATATTGCATAATTATGAATCTTTTATTTCTTTATTGTAAGGCAAATCTACTTTTATTTTAGAAACCTAATGTAGAAAGTAATAATTTACTTTTAATGTAAATCCTAGTGCACTTGAGTAGATGTGATAAAGTTTTTTTAATTTCTTTTTTTTTTCCAAAATCATTCATTGATGTATTTTCTGAAATAACTGATTTTTTGCTTCTTGAGACAGGCAAAATGTATTTGGGGATGAGTTAAATGTGCAACTCATAAAGGGCTTTTGGTTTATTTTCAGTGATTTTTAACTGTAGCTATAATACAAAAAAAAAGAAATTAAGAAATTTAGGCTTTTACAAAGTGGGATTCTTCTTGCTTTCTCCTTTCTTCTCTTCCGTTTGGAATTCTTAGCTTAGTTCAAATTAATCAATGACTCTGGCCTTGACACAGCTTTCTTATTAAATAAGCTCTTTATATGAAAAATATCACCTGCTGCCCACTGGAATGCATGGGTACAGCATTAGTGCAGTCAGTCCTTAATTAGATGTAATGTTTATTTGGTGCATACTGTTACAGTGAACCAATATAATCACCTGCAATTGTTTACGACACTTTTCTTCTAATAGAAGTTACTTAGCTTAGAGGTAACAGTAAATAATAATTTAAGTATATTTAACTGTATATGTATATAACGTAGTAAAATTCTAGTTAGGCAGAGCAGTCAGAAAACAGTACCTCGGCTTATATACCCTGAGGATGCCCTGAATTAAGTTCAGATACAGCCAATGGAAACAGAAGCTCTGATGATTAAGTTATCCTGTCTTCCTCAACCCTACAATCCTCAGTGAGCAGAGCCAAACAGACCCTGATCAGTCATGTATGCATATGTGATTTTTTTTCCTTCTGAAGAGGTGTTTTCCTTTTTTGATAACTTTTTTTTTAAATTTATTTTTCCATTTTTTTGCTTGACTGACATTCTTTAGATACTACTTAGTTAAGAATCATGGGACTCCGTCCTACTTTCCCTGCTGCCCTGAAGCCTGCCACAATCTCCTTTCTGCTACTCCAAATTCTGTGTCCTGCAAGTAACTGTGAATTTTCCAAGACATGAGAAGAGTACCTATGCCTTGCAGAGGGTATGAGAAGAGCCAGAATGAACTCCCTCCCATCAATTTACACCTTGAAGTAGTGGTTTACTCAGGCTCTTTACAACTTGGCCAGAAGCTCTCCCAAGATTCTCCGTTTTTAAGTCTTTTAATTTAGAATTCCTAAGATGTGTTTTGACTACCAGAATCAGGGGGCTAAATGGCCACAGAAATATTGCACCTTTCCCACTATTAGTCCCAATTCTGGATCTACAGCTAGTTTGTGAAACGGGTGTGGAGTCCAAAATTCGCTTCAACCATAAATACAGCTAAGGGGTTTGTCTTCCCTCACACAGAGTTATCTCTAGGGCTAGCAAGAACTGCCTTACTTAACAATTTGTATCTTATTTATATACTTCGAATTGCACCTCCTTTTCAGACTAATATTCATGTAATTCTTGATTGCTACAGACATTTGTCCAGAAAAGTACCAGAAGTCCAGTGATCACACATAATAATTTTTGTCTTCTCCAGTGTTTTACCATTTTTAGTCAGTTCTTGCTTTTTTAGCAAACTGCTCAGGTTCTGCCACAGAAACGTAACAAAAGTATATCATCTGATATTCCTAACTTCAGTTTGGGGTGAACCCAATGCATGCAACTTTAACATTTCACTCCCTTAACAGTGATGGCCCTTGGGGTAATATGGAACAGCAGAGGGCATTAACAACAAAAAACCTTCTCCCAGCCAGCACTTTTTCTCCTAAATTATTGTACCATCCCATTTTTAATATTGGGAATCGTTTATTGTCATTACCTTTTAGGAGACTGCCACTTAGAGGCAAATCCAAGCTGACCTCATCATGAATGAGGATTTAGTAAAATCACACTTTAAATAGCTGTAATTGTTCCTATATCTAAAGGATTAAATTTTATGAATATGCATAAGAATCCACATGGTCCATCAGAACAGAGAGAAAGGAGCTAGAAAATCATAACTTATTTTTCTAGGTCTGTCAGTCCTGTGTGCTTCTTACAACCTCAGAAATTAATCCGTCTGGAGCCAGTTCTGCGTACACAGCAGTTACAGACATATATAATTCCATTATTTCATGACTTTTGATTTACACTGGTGGAGGTGAAAGTATTGTAATTTAGGTAGTAGGTGATGTTAGTCTGATGCTCCATATTAAAACCACAATGTGAGACAGAACAAGACTTGTCTATTCTTTTGACAGTGTGAAAGAATAATTGAAATGCACCAGATAAAGTGATCAAAATTATATATAAGTACTAACTGTGATTACCAATATAGGGGGTTGCATATTAGCATTAATGACATATTTTTGGACAGAATCTGTTACATAAAAATTTGCTTCTTTGTGTCTTTTGGGAACTTGTAATGATTTTTAAAAAATATAAATTTCTTGGAAGTAAGAAATGGGAACATCTGTTCTATGGCCTAAACTCTATACATGTGCTGTCATGTGGCACCAAGCCCTATTCCCAGAGGTAGATCTTGTGCACCCAGACTATCCTTTTGAGATGTTTTACATATGTTAGCATGTGGGCATTTGTATAACCATGTCTTGCATCAATGGGTTCTGCAGTTATCCTGGGAAATAAACTGCTCTGACTGTAGACAGAACTACCTCAGGGCTCCAGAGTCAGTTCTGGCACAGAGCACTCCAGTTCAGTCAGGCTTTGCAGACCCATTGCTGCAGCACTTTCAAAAACTTCATTAAAACTAATGGAACGTTACTTTTGAAACCTATGACTCCTGGAATAGATTTTAGTGGAGTATGCTACTTATATATCAAGCAAATACTGATTTTTAAAAAACAGAATTGCCTTCTCATTTGCTGAAACTTGTTTCTAAAACACTGAAATTTGTGTTTTTAGGAGTACTTTTACTCTGAGATGTGAATGAATACCAAGTTAATGTAACCTTCTTGAAGTAATCTTTTTCTGTTTTTAATATAAAAAGGAAGTATCAAACTTTAATGTATCTTGGAAAATGTAAAAATTATTCCACAAGGTCAGTACAGAAGGAGTAGTCTCTGTATTGTCTAAAGCCCTATTTCTTTTTCTGTGGTCTTCGGAGAACTGGTACCTTGTGAGCTTCAACATTAGCTTTTCAGGTTACTTAACATATTCTTGATGACCAGATTGTATAAAATAATACACGATACATAGTTTTTGTGAATTTCTTTTTTACTGAATTTTCTGAATTTGTTCTGCCTTATTCGTTTTTTGAAATTAATTGTTACCTTCTTAACTGAACATGAAATATGTCTAATCTGTTCATTGTGGAAGTAGTGTTGGAGCCAAGGTATTCTAAGTACCTAAGCAAGGCAAGGTTTGTAAGTGGCAGTAAAAAATGCTTAGGAGCTTTGAAGTTTAAAGCTTCTACTTCAGAGCTGAAATCTTGTGTGCCAAAAATCTGTCTTTTTTCCCCAAAAACTTTAGCTGTTCTAAAAAAATTGTATTTCTACCCACAAACACTTCCTGTGTTCCTCAATACTCACTGTTTCTTATTTTCACCTTTGAATGCATATTTGCTAGCTGTGAATAGACCTTCTGATTTATAGTTCTGATTATGTTTCCCAGATTGACAAGTGGTAGGGGCTGGAAGGGACCTCTAGAGATCATCTAGTCCAACCCCCCTGCCAGAGCAGGATCCCCTGGAGTAGATCACACAGGAACAAGTCCAGGTGGCTTTTGAAAGTCTCCAGGGAAGGAGACTCCTCCACCTCTCTGGGCAGCCTGTTCAGTGCTCTGTCACCTCACAGGGAAGAAGGGTTTCCTCACGTTCAGGTTGAACCTTCTGTTTCCAGTTTATGGTCACTGTCCCCAGTTGTCCTGGCCCGGTTATCCCGGGAA
>NW_010260008.1:0-1653 GCF_000690775.1 Eurypyga helias
TGTGATTTTATGATTCTATGAGGTGGATGTCTCCCCCTCCGCTCTGCCCAAATCCCAAGATTTGGCCCATTTCACACCTCCCTGTCCCCTTTTCTGTTCAGGAACTGCCGGGCCTTTTCCAGCACACTTAACCCCCACCCGCTAAAGTCACAAACAATACGGGGGGGGAGGTGTGATCTCGGTGTTTACCAGCCCAGAAAAAAACTTTTGTCTTTGTCTAGCAGCAGAACTTGTTCCGAAAGCTTCAAACCCTGCATCGTTTTTGCATCCCCAGACTCACACAGGGACTGTTAAAGGAGAGACCACTCGAGCACTCACACCACCCGAGGGGTTGCACACTCACCACCCTAGTCCTTAAACACCAGGACCAAAGTCCCTTCGCAGCGGGTGACTCCAGCGAGAAGACAGGTGTCCCTCCAGCTCCTTTCACACACACGTTCTCACCCTTAAGAGGTTCTCTCCTTCCAGGCTCAGCCCAATGTTTCCCATAGCAGAGTCTCAGGTACCAAATCTTACCAAAACCATGTTATTCAGATGGTGCAGCAAAACCACACAATAACAGCTGGAGCTTCCAGAGAGAGACCCTGCACACAGGAAATCCCGGGATGCTGTACCTTGGCAGTCCTTGCACCGGCCCCTCAGACGCCTTCGGGCCGGTGATGTCTTGGTCGGGGGTGTTCCAGCACCTCACTGGACTCTCCCTGTCTGCAGGCAGGCTGTCGGCTGCTCCCACCTTGTTGATGGCTGTGCCCTCCTCAGCTTCTGGTTTGTGCTTCTCGTGCCCCTGCTTGCTCTGCCAGGCTGACCGCAGGGTACGCACTGCTCAGCACAACAGGACATCAGCATGTTATCCACGTGATTCTCACACTGAATCCAGAGCACAGCACTGCGCCAGCTGCTCAGAAGGAACCGTCTCTATCCCAGCCGAAAACGTGTCCAAGTGCAGATTTACAGCTTGAGGCCTGAGGCTTCAGCAAACCCAGCTGCTTGTGCAAAGTTAGTCATGAGCAAACCGTGTACCAGGTTTCTCAACATCCTGCTGTAACCCATGTCCTAATGCTCAATGATTGACTCTGAGCAATTAATTCTGCTTAGAATTAATCTCAACTGTATGAGTATTTCTTATGACAGGGCCTGGGCCCAGCCTGCTCCACACTTCCCTCCGAGAAAGTCCTAGACATCTGCCTTCACAGGGCAAGGTGGGTTTTTTGCCTTTTACACAAAATCTGGGTTTTTTTCCTTTTTTTCCCATTTATGTGCCCTGATCCCCAAAATACGTGTTATTCCTTTACACACTTGCCAGACTGAAAACCCCGCTGGTAACACCCATGGCTGAGCCATCGAGCTGCTGGCTCACCTGCAGGGAGTGTTACCAGTGCCAGGGGCAAGACTGAGGTTTTGGGGGTAATCTGAGGGAGACGCTTGGAAAAATTCATTGGCTTTGCTTTTTTGGATCACTCCGGTCCTTGAGAGGCAAGATGGAGCCTAGGCTCACCCTGGGAGGAGGAGACAGAGCTGGAATTGCCATCCGTGTCTGGTAACCGCCATCCAGAGCAGCTCTGAGGAGGAAAGGGGCATTAAAGAGTTAAGCGCCAGGCTGTTGATGCAGAAGGCCGGGTCTAGAGCCAGGCACCGCCGCCCCCCCCCGCATCC
>NW_010260009.1:0-669 GCF_000690775.1 Eurypyga helias
GGTGCCGGGGAGAACCAGGGGTGCCGGGGGGGCAGAGGGGGTGCTGGAGTCAGGGACAGCGCGCGGGTGCTGTGCCAGAGGGCGCGTGGGGCAGCGGGTGCTGGGCGGTCAGGACGGCGTACAGGGAAGAGGGTGCAGGGCGAAGGGGTGTTGGGGGGAGCCTGTGGAAAAGTGCTGTGGGAATTGGGGATAGGGATGGTGCCTGCGGGAGGAAGTACTGCACAGAGTGGAAATGGGAGGCAGTAAGTGCGTGGGGAGGGAGGAGAGGGGCAGAAACGGGGGGAGGCTGCGATGAATGGGGAAAAGGAGCTGTGCAAGATGGGAGAGATGCTCGGTGTGACGGGAGTGAGGGCATGAGGGGCTGGAGCTGTGTGTGGGGTGGGTGCGTGGAGAACGTTTGGGACTCTGTGTGGAAGGACTGGGTGCACAGGGAGTTATTTGGGGTAGAGGATGGGAGAGTTGGGCGCTTGATGAGTAGAGGGGGTATGCGGAGGCACAAAGGCCGGTGTGATGGAGGAGAAAGCCTGGAAGTGAAGGGTCAAGAGCCCCCTGTAAATACATGGGTTGGGGTGTTTGTGCGAGTGCTCTGAAGTATAAGGCCTGTGTGCCTGGAAAAGGGCCACGTGAAGAGGACATGGTGTTTGGAAGGTGAGAGAAGGAAAATGGGTG
>NW_010260009.1:696-22442 GCF_000690775.1 Eurypyga helias
AGGGAATGCAGGAGAAAGAAACATAAGCAAGAAGCACGGGAAGGAGCTTAGCAGTGAAACAACGGGGACTGATGGATTGTTTGGCTGCAGGGAAGAAAGAGGAGTTGTGGTGGAGAGGTCAGCACTGCATATTGGAGTTCAGGAGTTTACTGTAGGCTAGAATTTGTCTGATGCCATTCCTGTCTTCCGACTCAGGGTGCTGGCATTACTTTTTTTTTTCATAGCTTATAAGCAGCTCTTGTATCCTTCACATTTGCCTGTAGGGATGTGGAGACTACGTTTTTAAGGGCTTGTACTGCTTTTTCCCTCCCACCTAAAATGATGCAGGACAGATGGTATGCAAGCTAGAGTGCATTTTGGGATGCCTTTATCCTACAAAAAATATCAGAAGGAAGAGAGAGAACTGCACCGTATTGAGGCTTTTTCTTCTTCTGGATTAATTGCCCAGTACTTTCCGAAGTTCCTTTATGGGACTTTTTCCCTTTTGTGCAAATCCTGCAATGCTGCTGTTGGCTGATCTTTTTTTGATGAATAGGGCATTAATTCCTTGATCTCATATAGCTAGTTAGATACCTGTTGTATGTTGCTCTGCAATAATAATTGTAGCACCCATGAGAACAGCGAATCGCTGTCAGGATTAAGTGGGGGTGTGAAAGTGGAAATCTAATTGGAGCACATTCTAGCATGCTTATGGTGGCTTTATCTGGCTGGCACAAGGTGTGGTTGCAGGGGCCTCACTGTGTGTTCAGTATTGTGATCTTCTAGCAAGTCCCTGTGTGGGGTAGTATATGCATTTTGGTGAAATGTTTGTGGAAACAATAGAACAGGACTTTCAAAACAATGCTCTTTGTAGGTTTGCCAAGTTACCACAAGGATGAGCAGGGGTCTTATTTCATTCAGTAAATGTTTTAAGGAGATTGGATATAGGTAGTTTATGCTGGTATAATTTTTTTATGTTCCAAAACAGATGCTTCTGCTGTAAATATTTTTTGCTTTGCTTGATTTACACCTTTTCAGACTAGCTTATGTCACTCAGTTTATTTGTGCTGCAGTAACAGTGTCTTCATGATGTATGCTTGTCTACTGTGCTTGTAAGACACTGTTTTAAGTCCTTGGGCATGGGGAGAAAAGTCCTTACCTGGGTAAGCAAGACGGAATTTGTATCTCTGAGTATTGTGCTGGCTGGAGAATTGTGTTCCAATGGAATGTGTATTTATTTTAAGTCACACAACATGTACTTCCTGAAAGCAACAATTTTGGGTAAGCCATAGCTCTCAGTGACTTTTCTGGTTATGTAAGCAGGTTTCCTATGAAGTTACCCATTTTTGACACCTTTTGCTGTCATTTTCCATTGTAGCCTCCTTAGGTCTGTGGCTCTGCGGAATCCCCTGCGTATGAAATGCAGTGGGCTGAGGAACCTTGGACTGCAGCCTGCTGTTCACGGGCAGCCCTACTGTGTGGAGCGTTTGCAGTCTCAGGGATGGCCGGGTTACTGTTTTTGAGACCCTGGCCCTAGGTTAGTAGGACTGGGTGACTTGGAGACCATTGTCGAGGTTTTGCAAGGTGTGAGAGCTGTCAGATTCTCTGTTGCAGAGCTGGGAGTTGAATGGGGCTCTTGGTGTCTGCAGAGTTCGGAGCTCCTGCTTGTGCAACAAGATTCCCCAAACCCTTCCGGCATCCATGAGGGTTCCTATTTGTGTGCTGGTATGTCGACTAGTTTTAGATGCCTTTATTCATAATTTATTTTCATCTTCATAAAGAAGCAAAAGGGAATGGAAAGCACAGCGATACTGTTACTGACTTGTCTTTGGTACCATCTAGCAAAAACTTTTAATTTGCTGAGCTGTGCGTTAAGGATTCAGAATCTTGCTTTTGTTGGAGGAGGAGAAGGAGTCCTGCTCTTCTCTTTGTTCATACGAAGTGGCCTGTCTACATCATGCCAAGTCTTTGCTAGTAAGCCCAACAATCTCACTATAAAACATGGAAAATCCTTCTTTTCTTCTCTCAGGGTTGGAAGAAGGTGTGAGATTGCGGTTAATTTTTCCCAGGTAGTACTCATGTCAGCTATCGGTGTGCCTAGTGCAGGAAGCCACAGCCACAACACTGATGCCTTTCAGGCAGAAGTTTTGTACAGCCAGTGTGTTCCCATGCAGGTGTGTGAATCTGTTTCTTTCCAGTGTGTTCGCAGTTTTAACAATGAACGTTAGTGTGCTGAGAAAGTATGGGCTTGGACTTGTGTATGACTGAAGGGTCTCGTTTTGCTACTGTAGCAAGGTCTGGGGAAGTGCAGGTTAGTAAGTCTGTTGGGCAAAAGGGCAGAAGCAGCAAAGGATGAAATAGATGGATTTGCAGGTAATTATGGGGGAAGAATGTTTTTTGGCAAAGTGAAGGCATGCCTTGCAGATCTTTTGGAGGTTTCTGAAGAAGGCAGTAAGTGGATGAAGCAGATAGTTGGATTTACAAAACGAGGTTGGCAAGATCCTTCACCAGAAGCTTTTAAAGAACCTGAGTTGTCATTGGTAAGGGAAGGTCTTTACAGAGCGGAGTAACTACTCAAATTGTAAGAAATGGAGTTATTTCTAGTCGGCTGAAGGAGGTGCCAGTGAAACGCCACAGAATCTGTGCTGATGACCTGGAAAACAGGTAAATGGTGGGTTAATAAGGTTTGCTGACAACACTGAATTATTTGGGGTAGTAAAGCGTGTGGAAGGACCTGTTGCTGTTAGTAGCTAGGTAGTAGGATAGCAGATGGGATTGAGAGTTGCAGTGAGATTTTTCCTTTCTTCCACATGTGGGACAATAGCACATGAACTGGCTAGTATAACTTGGGAAGGAGATCCCTAGGTCTTAATGGATAGTTCTGTAAAAACACTTTGCTCAGTGTTCATTTGCAGTACAAAAGATACCAGATCGGGGAGAGGAATGTTAGAAGTTATCAGGAAAAGAATGACAGTAAATACATACACGGTTACATATCCACAGCACTATCTGCAGCTTAAATACCGTGTGTGGTTCTGGTGTGTTCCTCTTTTCTTCCCACTCCTCAAGGAAATGTCTGAGAGACTAGAAAAGATACAGAGGGGAAGATGGGGTGATCCAGAAGAGGGCTTCTTGAAGAGAGTCTCAGGATGACTGAATAGGCCCAGCCTCTTCAGACTGGAAAAGAGATGATTGAATGGGGACATAGTAGAGGTCTGTAAATGCAGTATGATATCATAGCAAGGACGAGCAACTGTGCAGTATCACGTAATGCAAAAATTAATGAGTGCTTAGAAGCTAGGTTGTTTTAAAGGTGGGGGATAGGAGGTGCAGAAGCTTAAGGAGGTGTGTGTGGGGTTTTTTTTTTCATCAGAGAAAAACATTTAATTAAATTGTGAATCTTAAGTTGTGGATGTTAAAAGATTTACATGAGGTAAAAATGATTGAACAAACAAAACAGAAATGTCATGGACATTAAAAAAAGATACCGTTTCTGTTTCAGGAAATCCTTGAGTCACAGATCTCTAGACTATGGGAGGTTATATGAGAAGTGTCACGACAAGCTTTCCTCCTATGTTTGTGTTCACCTGTAGGCATGTGCATTAATGGACTACTGTTCTCAGATAGGATACTGGACTAGACAGACCTTCAGTCTGACTTGGCACAGCCGTTCTTTTGAGTCTTCAGAGGAAGATCGTGTTCTTTGAGCTTTACAAAGATGCTTCGGAGGGTTTTGGCCATTCTTTTAAAATTTGCCCAAGAATCAAGCAACTGTGGTTTTTCAGCATAAACTATAGTTTATGGTATTACTACTGGGTTTTTTCAGCTTGTGTTTTGGGAAGTGGTGAGCACAAAACTCCTCAGACTTTGCCATTTATATAGGTATGTTCTCTCTTGAAAATGCTTAGATAAATCTTCTGATCTTGTGAGAAGTTGGTAGTAGAGATATTTACAATTCTGAGAGTCTGTGATAAGGTGTCCACAAATCCAGACTGCAAGGCAAAGATTTATTTAGTGTAAGCTTTTTGAAGTTGTGTATGCAGTACTTTGTAATAAGTACCATGAAATCTTCCCTGATGGTAGAGCATATAAAAGGAGATAGTGCGCATATAGAAAGATGCAGAGACAGAGCTAAGCCATTCCATTTCTGATAAGATGCTCCTTGGAGATGGGCATGACCTGTCTGTTTCAGTGTAATATCACCCATGCTCTTCATTGCCATGGTCTTGATGGAAATGGAGGGGTATGACTGCAGGTTAGCCTAATCCTGCCATTCTTATTAATGCAGTCTGTCTCGGGGAGTGATAAGTCATGTCATCAGGTACCTTGCTGGGTTGTGAGCTGTTAAGTACTTCAGCCAGCAAGGGGATCCCCTCTTCATGCTCTAGCAAGGAGCTACTCTTTATCTTTCTGTTGATCTTCTGGTATGCAAGTCCTCACGAAGCACAGGCTAGTGAAAGCTTTGATAGACCCCATACTGGTCCAGTTAATTATAATTCCTAGCTCTGTTGAACGTGGTCACAGCCAGGTAAGAGTCCAGCTTGAGGCTTAACCTTGGACATGTTATACTCTTGAAGCTTGTGAAGGGTGTGTGTTGAAAGAGTTTCTGAGCCTGACTGATTTGACCCTGGAGAAGTCTGCAGATACTAGTGGGAAAGGGTTGTTGTGCATATGTGAGCTCCAGGTAACTCTTGTTATTTGTGCAGAAAATGTTTGAGGCATGTGCTTTTCCTTGCTGAGTCAAATTTTGAAGACTAGCTATCCACATTATAATGGATTGCCAGTTCAGCACTGGTATAAATGCATCTTGCTGACTTTTTTTTTTTTTCTTCATACTTAAGTTCTTAACAGAATCCTATTGGTCATAACATTTGAATGCATTCCAGCATGAAGCCCAGCAATGCTGGGTCTAAGTGTGAGCTGCATTTCTCCCTCTCTATTTCTCCCTCTCATCCAGCCTGGCCTCAGCCCGTTCCTATGGTCCTGCTTGGCCATCCTGGGGATGTCTGACCTTGGTTCCCCTTGCCGGGCCTGACTCTGACCCCCATGTGCAGACTGACATCCTGCCTGACTTCAGCCCATCCCTGGATCCACAGAGGTGCCGGAAGCCCTGGGCTGCGGCTGCCCTGGCCTGCTACAGAGTTCAGGGTCACATCTCTAGTAAACATTAAATTCAGTTATTTTTCAGAAGCTTTTCACTCCTCTTACTTAGCATGTGTCTTCCCCCACCGGCTGCCTACAAAACTGACAGAAACCTCATAGCTTTGAGACCTCTGTCCCCCTCAGTTTGTTTGAAACTGGGCTGAGAGAGGAGAGGGGTGGGCAGTGCTGCTGGAGAAAACCAGGGTAAAAAATAGAGGTTAGCAGAATGAAATGCAGCCTCTCTAGTCGGAGCAACAGAACTGTGGATGGAGAAGGTAATTCGGTGAGCTGGGGGCATTTCTCAGCTCCAGGTAAGAAATACAGGATACTGCTTCAGTAGGAGGCTTGTGGATTGATTTTAGGCTGGGGTTCTTGCCACACAGGACTTGCCCTGCCTTTGGGATCTCAGGTGAATGGACATCGCTGGTGTGTCTGTGTGAGACTGAATAGCGAGATTGTCTTGGATCAGATGTACTGTTTTCTGGTCGATTTCTTGGCATTTCTGTCTGGTTTAGTGGCTTTTGATTAAAAACACATAATAAACTAAGTTACTATGATTCTTCTCTTCTTTAAATGCTAGGTTGGCATTAGTTAATTGAGATTTACAATAACTGGTGTGAATACAAGTATTTTAATTTACCGTTATATAATGACGAGACCAGGAGATTTTAGTGCAGTGATGGCGATACAGACATAGCCATGGAAATGGGAGGGTGCAAGGGATATTGATAGCATTGGTCCATCTTCAGCACTGGGTCACGATCATGCAGAGCTCATGGCTCTTGTACAGCATACGTACATTATGGCTCTCCATCTCCAAATGTATGTGAGTTTGCGAGATAGTGATTTGAGGCTGGTAGGAAGAGTGTTGCTTATGGAAAGATCCCTGCTTGCTTTTGCTCATAGGGAGAAAGGAAAGTTGTGAACCAGTAGCCCTTAACACACCAACAGTGTTTGTTAAAGCTCGTAGTGTAGGAGGCTCCACAACACTTGTAAATAGGCTGTTTCAAGAAAAAGTTTCTTTCTGCTAATACAGGTGTGGTTGGTTTTTTTTTTTTTGGTTGCACGTAAATTATAAGCAACTTACTACGGTGACCCCTTTGCACTGCCATAGATGCTGAATGTGTACCCTTACTCTGCAGTGCCCCTTGACAAATTTAATGTAGCTTACCCTTTAGTAAAGCTGTGGTATGCTAAACTTTTCATGTGTGCCTATGGAACCTGACTGAAAGGTTTTGTATGTACTGTTTTATCCTTACACTTTATAATGATTTTTCCGTCTAGGAGCGTGAGCTACGTTGACCTCAAGTGTAGAACTTGACTGGTGTTTGCAACGATCAAAGACTCTTGGGGTTTGTGGAAATGGAAAGTGTTGGTCAGCAAACTGGGAAGAAGAGAGGGACTAGATACAGGGAGGAAAAAGCTATCATAAAATTTTAACTAAACTTACTAGCCATTCATCATCTTTGCCTTTTTCTTCCTCTAGAACTTTGTAAGATGGACAGTTAGTCACAGTAAATTCTAGTGAGACAGCTGGTAAAGAGGATGAACTCTGATTCTGTGGTTTTTGTCTGGTTAGTTGTTACATACAATAAAATACTCTTCTGTATTTTTCAATAGTACAAAAGTGGAAGGAGTAGGAGTTCATTTTTAATTGGTGGTTGTTAACTGGTTTCCACGTAGGATATATTGAC
This sequence comes from Eurypyga helias, assembly GCF_000690775.1. Classification (NCBI taxonomy): domain Eukaryota; kingdom Metazoa; phylum Chordata; class Aves; order Eurypygiformes; family Eurypygidae; genus Eurypyga; species Eurypyga helias. The sequence goes on from NW_010260009.1 coordinate 7,512, forward strand.
AGACCAAATCCTAATATAAAATGTGTCTTACAGTGCAGCCTTGAACAGTCCTGAAGTGAATTCCACCCCTAATACACGCACTAAACTCGAAACGAAAACACTGGATGCTGAAAAGTGAAAATAGTGTTAATATCAGCAAAATTCTTCTTACTTGGTCCAGATTTCTTAGAGATGACACTAATTCAGAGTTAATATTAAATTATGTAGAATGGTCGTGATGTAATTTGCAACAGAGAAGAAAGTATGGCTATGCTGGATTTGCAGACCTTTTACGTAAATCCCGAAGACTAACTGTTTTACTTTGTCCTAGTTTTTTTTTTCATTACAAAACTAATTCATAACCATGTTGTGTTGTGAAGGAAGAGGGGAAACTTGAGTCTACTTCATGCAAAAAAATAATTATCTGCTCTACATTTTAGTGAGATGAGCTGAATCAATTGTTGCTTCTCTCCTGAAGTCCTCCAGGTGGCAATCTTGCATCAGAGTTAAGTGTGTAGTGGGTTTTTTCTGGCACCGAGTCTTTTTAGATGCTGTCCTTGTGATGGCAACAAATGCTTGCTTGAAGCGCCGGGGAATATACTGCTGTCGGTTGTGAAGATGCTCAGTTGTGCTCCTAACTCAGACACAGACTGGTTTCGTAGACTTGTGCAGCCCTAAACTTGGGCGTGGTAGACACAACAGTGTTGGGTGGGTAGTTACCAAAATAAGCCCATAGCCTAGCTATGATGGAGTAGGTTAAAAGTTTCTATGTCAGTTTATTCAGCAGGAGGGTTTCAGCAGGCTGTGGTGCGTGTACATCTATTAACTTCCCTGTAAAAATGCCTCACAAGTGTTTTGGTTACAGACTTCAGTGTTTTTGTGCATTCAGGAAATTTTAATCACATAATCTTGTTGTTGTAGGCATGAAGTGTAATGAGACGTTTACTTACCCTCTTTTTGACTTTTATAGCCTGACTTAAGTTGGAAGCTCATTAATGTTGTTTTCTATTACATTATCCAGTCTACCCTGATGATGGAACAGTTGGTGTGATGCAGACTGCGTTCTTCGCCAGACCTGATTTTATGCTGGGTCTGTAAATACATGGGTTTTAAACAGAAGGTTTTTTCTTACCTTGTCCTGAAGAGAGGGCTGGTGTTTTTCAGTTTTAATTTCACAGGGAAGGATTTTGGTAGGACTGGTCCTATCAAATAGCAGATATGCTTCGGTTCAAGTTGCAAGCAGCTTCATTCTCTGTCTTCACTTGCTCGTTTATGTAGAAGAAACAAAATCCATAATGCTGGGACCGACTCTGTTCTTCTCCAGGTGTTGAATCTGAAAGGCAGCATGTCGCTAGCTCTTGGAAAAGTGCCCTTTAAGCTGCAGATGCCCGAGTGGCTGCTCTTTGCCTCCTCTGTATGGAGGGATGTGTTAAGTGCTGTTCCTTCTACGTGTCCACTTTCTGTTCCTGTTCAGGCTTACCACAGACTTAAAGCTTTGCGTCTTCCTTTTACTGCTTGAGGAACATTTCTGTAGAGAAGCCGAGTGATGTGACTTCCCTGGTTCGTGAGGCGGTGGAGCAAAACCGTTCAGAAGGTGCTTGGGTCTGACCCTGCGTATGGCAGCTGTGCCCCATGCTGTGCTGCAGAGGTGGGGACGCTGCTCTTGGCTGCTGAGGGGCAATGACTGTAGTTCAGCGCTTGAGTAATGCGGGGTTATGGGCTGGGTCTGGACCTGTGTAATCTCTGAGTGTCATCAAATTTCCAGGTGTATGATCTGCATCCTGAGTTCTCCTCTTTTGGTGCCTCAGGGTGCTGTAGCCCATGGAGAGGACCACAAAAAATTGATCAGCTGTACTTCTGATCTGCCTCTTCCACGCTTTCTGTTGTCCAAAACTTCATGTAAGTGTCCGAAGCTAACTTGGAGGGGAGAGGAGGCTTCAGCTGTGCAAAGCTGAGAATCTTAGTTTCAAAAAATGACCAGTAGCCAACAATGCACCCTGGGAGGTGTCACCTCACGAAGGAGGGTATTTGAGTGGGCTTAGGGAAATGTGAGTGCTAATGTTGAAAGTCTGGCAGACGGTACTTGCAGACACCAAATACTTCTCAGATATATTTTTGTATATCTTGAAAGCTGAATGAATAACCAAAAGCCTGTTTAATTCACTTCTGAAGTTGTAGAGGGAAAAATAGAAAAGGTCAAGAAATGTAAAAATTTCAGTTAAGCTGGGATGTTAATTTGGTTGTGCCTAGCGACTGCTGTTCCTTTCCTTTGTACTTCTTAAATTACTAGCTTTGTAGGGATTTTTGTCTTTAAATGAATTTGATGATCTCACAGTTTTATTTTTAAGAGTTTATCTTTTTATTACCCAGCTGAACAGTCGCGTTAATGAGTTTGGTTTGCATTCTGCTTGTAAAGATTAAAGCTGGTGGTGAGACTTCATAGTCAATGGCAACATTAGTTTGCAGTTCTGAGAGTCTAAGTGCTCAACAGACTAGTTTTCTGTCAGTTTTCAAAGCCAAATGCTAATTAGAGAGGTGCAGCATTTCCAGTTAACTCGCTGAGAAATGGGCACATCAGTTATGGTAGCGGAATTTGCCTTTCAGATAGAGTCTGCAGCACATACTAGCAGAGCTATAGCTGAGAAAGAAATGTGTTTTATGTGCAGTGTTATATCTTGATGTCTAATGAAAAAGAATCTTAAAGAACAAAGCCACTGAAATCTCCATTTTGTGTGTATTCTTTCTGGATTTTAGCTTCTGAGTAAGTCAAATTATTTTGTTAATAGTGTTGTTCTTGTGCAAGCTTTTTAGTAGTAACAGGGAAACCTGTAAAAGAGTAATGTAGCTGTTTCAACACTGATAGTCCAAATAGTGTTCAGTATTTTGGTGTATCAAATGATAGAGGGGACTGAAAAGCGAAGCCTTCATGCACAGGAGGGGCAGTGGTGCCGTTGACACAAGTTCTGGGTGAGCCTGCTACCCCCAGCCTGCCCTCCTGCTTGTTCCCACTCCTGCCCTGCGGTCTATGGCCTCCCCTGCTGACCTGATGCTTGGGTGCGTGCTCTCCTGCTGCCAGTCGGACAAGGGAGGAAGCCTGTGGTAAAGCAAGCCTTCAAACAACAACAAAGAGGGTAGGAGGCAGAATTTCTGAAGTTAGATTTGCTACTGAAGAAAAGGAACATGAAACTATTGCCACTCTTGATTTCCCCCCCCCCCCAGCTTGGACACACATTCTTATTAAATGTGCACCAAGACCGTTGTGTGTGCTAGGGTAGTTTGGTAACCTCTCTCTGTTTTGCCTCATCAGTTTGGTTTGGAACATTTGTGGAAATAAGACTGTACCTGTAAGAATGGCGAGGAGATACTGCTGTCTGTAATGGTCTGGAGTAAATACGGAGTTGGGAGGGTTACCTCTGTATCCAGTGAGGAGGTCACTATTAAATATTTTTCACTTCTAATTAGGATGTTGAACTGAAGTACTTAAGCTGGGGCCTTTACTTGAGAGCGTCTGATTACTGTTTGTTGAAAGGATCTGTTAATGAGGTGAAGGTGAAGTCGAAGTCTTACTGTTGTGGATAGCGTGGGAAACCTAATTTGAGGTTGTAAGGAAAATTAAGCTTCAAAGGTTTATATTCCTGCAGAATTATAGTCTTAGCTTTTCAGGTGTTTTTCCTCAACACAGATGTACATTCGACGCAGCTGAGAGGAGACTAGCTAAGGAAGTGTAGTAGGAGTGAACAATTTGGGTCACAGTTTCTCATCCCTTGTATCTGCTAAGGCAGTATCTTACTCAGCAGTGTAGGAGAAATGTCCTGAAATGCTTTCAAGTGGTGCTTCACGCCTCTGTTTCTGTCCCAAAGCCATTCTTGTTTATTCTAGAGAACTGGTGTAAGATGAGAAAACATAGCTACAAGAACTCGAGGAAAAACTGTGGCTTCATAGGGAACAAGGTGACTTTTCTCCCTGTCCTGAAGAGCAGAATACTTGAGTTTAGAAGCCCAGTTACTAACAAATTACTTACTTTCAATCCTGTGCAATTTAGCTTTTTGGTCTCGCTGTTAAGCTGATAGAGTCGAATATTCTGCTTGAGTTAGCCTGATTGTTTTTAAAAAAACTTCCTGCTTTAGCGGGAGACTATGTCTGTCCTGGTCATTTTATGGTAGTTTAATTCCCTGTTCTGCAAGACTGGCTTGCGTGAGTAGTTCCACTGGCTCCCAGAGGCCTCTGTGTTCAGGCTCCTCAGCTTTGGCACGGATGCATTAACCAACCTCTGGTTTATTCTAATTTACAACCCAGACTTATTTCAGCCTCCGACCTTTCAGGGTGTAAATGTAGGATTTCCAGACTTGCCGTTTCGGTAGCCTAAGCGTCACTGTGTGTGCCCAATGTTAAACTGAAGTTGTCTTAAAGTAAGTGTTATGTCTGTAGTAGCCAACATGGTCATTATTGAGCGTTAAACATATTTCATGTTCTGTAGTGCCAGTAATTAGCTATTAAAATTCCGTATTGAATTCAATTCATATTCAATTCCATATCATATGGAATCATATTCAATTCCATATCATATTCAATCCATATTCAATTCCATATTGAATATTCCTCAGACAAAAAATTCTAACTAAGCAATTGTTTCAGCATTTATTTTAAATCAATATTGTAAAATATTTCTTTCGTGATTACCTAAACTAGGGGTTGCAACATCTTTATACTTTCTTTGCAGCTGAGATTGGGAGAGTTTATGGAGCCATGTAACTGTTAAGGTAACCCAAGGGAGAAGTAAGTTGCACAGGTTTGAACTCAATGTCTTAAGACCTTCAAGCACTTCTTTTGCCCTTCTTAATGTAATTTGGCTTGTTGTAAATTACACAGATACTGAATATAGTGGCACACTAAGTTTTCTTTTAATATTTTAATTCACATATTGCATTTAACGTCTTGTGGTTTTTTTTTTTTTTAACAGGTGCAGGCAAAACACCGACTTTAGGAGGAGGATTCCATGCCAATCTGGGAAAGGAGTCACGAGCACAAACTCTGCAGAACGGTACTTGCAAGCTTTAGTCTTGTTGATATGACTTTTTTAATCAATATGATTGATTACAATTAATTTTTAGTTTTGAATGTGACCTCAAAACCTTGGCAGGCCACTCATCAGTAGACAAGTCTGCCTGGTGCTGATTTTACATTGTGCTCTCATTTGGTTGTTATCGATGATTTATGAGGTCAGGTAGCTGGCTGACAAAGGGTAATGGCACCTGACACTAGTATCGTAGTTTAAAAGGGCTTTTTCAAGGTTGATATGCCCAGTGCACCTTTTTATTATTTGTGAAACTATTGTGGCTTTTTATTTTATCAGTTTTCAGGGTTCTTGAAATGATTTATGCATGTTTCTTTTTAAGTACAATTGTTCAAATGCTTTTGTTTTTTATTCAGTGTGAGTGTGAGATACTGCATGTATTTATGCACATTTCACAGTAATCATGTGCTTAATATTTGACTGCTGAACAGAGGGGAAAAAATGGGAAGAAGATCTTAGTGTGCAGAGAATATTTAAATAATTATTCTCATTATATGATACACATTTTAATTGTGGTCTACATAATGTGCACACTTTAAAGTGTGAATAAAACCAGCTCTTATTCCAGAAACAGAATGGTCTTCCAGTTTCAATTGCTGTTACTCAATGGACAGGATTTGTCATTTTTTGGCTAATTAATACTTATGTCTTGTGACTCTTAGAGATGACAGCTGATGGAATGTCATATCAAAGACTCAGAAGCTGACATGTAATTAACCAAGGGATGTAGATGGGTTTTCTGATATGGTGCTCATTTTGGGGGGGATATTTTAGATAAAGACATTTTCCTAAATGAAAGTCTTATACTTGCAACTCAAACACAGAAAATCTTGGCTGATATTATGACTGCATTGGTATACAAAGGATAAGATTGCTCTGATATTTTATCTTCATAGATATAGAAAGGTTAGGATTGATCTGTGTTAATGAAATAAAGCCAGATTGCTTTACTTAGCATTGTTTAGCTGATTTATATACAGACTGTTTTATATACAGAATGTTTTATTCGGCTGTTCGTACTGAAGAGTATCAAGCTCTGCTTGTTTGGTGGAGTAAAGCTCGTGCTTTGTAAACCAGTTCACTGTCAGCTCCGAAGTTACTATCTTATGAGTTTTAAAAATGCCTGTAGAAAGTGTAAGTTGCATAAGCAGTGGAATAAAACCATTAGAATACCTTTTACAGTTAACAGAGTTTGTCTCTGGAGGAAGGTGCTGTAATCAAAACTGTAATTTTGCACAGGCATTTTAAAAAGAAATTGGCTTCTTGTGCATAAGGACTGCCCAATTCCTTATTTGTAGAAAAGTAAAATGCTGAGGGGAGAAAATGCTGTCCTATTGCTTCTTGGAGTGTTTGAATCCTTCAAAGGCCTTTTTGGTTATGCTAAAAGGTAATCACAATTAAAGACAGTGTAGGCGTTTTTCTGGAATCTAAACATGGCTTCTTTCTTGGATGAGTGTTTGCTGGGGAATATGTCTGAGCATCTTCCTTCCCCACAGCTTTTGTGTGTGGGGCCCCCCATATCATACGCAGTGATTCTGACTTGGCTAAGGTCTGTCAGCATCATATACAAGAAATTATAGTTCCTTTAAATTATCTCTCAAACAGTTTTGAAACAGGAAAATAATTTGTCTTTTTACCTATATCTGTCTGAGGCTCTTTACAGGTTTTCTTCTCTCTTTTTGTGGTTATCCTTTATATATGAAAAAAGTATTTGGTCTTTGATTTCCGTAGCCAACCTGCATTTGTCATGCTGCCAATCTGTCTCTGGGAAAGTTCTTTTCACTGAGCTACGAGATGTTCTTGCTCAGTCCCAGGCATGACAACAGCAGCTGATATTTCAGGTAAAGCAATTGGTGTTTGAAAGGCTTTTCTTTCTGCTGCTGTATAATGAGCTAGTTGTCTGCTGCATTTAATCACACTTTGAGCTTTACATAGTTTTTAATTGCAAATTGGGCTATGACAATAAACTTAAAAAAATCTCACCCTGTCACTGTGTCCCCATGGTCATGATTTTTTTTTTTGTTGAAATTATGTTACTATCCATTGTGTTTAGGCTTGAAAGTGTAACAAAGTAAGTTAACTTACTGTGTATATAATTTTTAAAGAAAAAGTATGGGGTTCTTCATTGGGTGAAACTGAAGTGCACTGATAGTTGACTGTACTAAAAATGAACAGTTATCCTTGGAGCACTACACTGTCTGATAGGGGGAAAAATGCTGAGCTATGTATTTATTTGCTGGTACTCCTACGTTTGCATTTCCAAAGTTAGCGGAGTTGCAAATGAAGTGCTGAAATTAGCTCCCCTTGGGAGGCTGGTGCAGCACAGCTTGGGAGCCAGCATCGGGAGGCCTGTTCCTGCGACGCGCTCGCGGCTCTTGCGTCAAGGCCGCGTGCTACGATCGTCTCCCGTGCGGTGCCGCGCACAGGCTATTGCTGAAGGGAAGAACCAGATTCTCTGGAAAGCAGAGATGGGCAGCAGAGCCCAGATTGCTCTGGAGGCCGTCCCCAGTGTATTGGAGAGCAGCTGAGAGCGTGTGTGTGTGGTCTGAGAGCGCTGGCAGGTCTCACTGTGCCTGGTCTGCTTGCCAGCAACCTGCAGGCTTGACAAGATGCAGGGAAAAGTCTAGCAACAGAGCAAGGACTTGCTGTATTTTAAAAAACAACCACCTCCCCCTGCTTTCCCTTCCCTCCCTGGTGTAGTTTGGGCCAAATTCTTCCTTGCTGTCATGTCTGGCTGTTCAGGGGAGGTTAAAGGGAGGTGGTCTGGGCTCCCTGTCTCTTATTTAATCACTTGCAAAGCAGCTGGGGTTGGCTGAACATATGATGCTGCTATTTTTTGAGGCTTGTAATTAAAGGATATTTAGAATTAGATGAAAAACAGTCTTTCATTAGAATACCCAAAGTAATAATTTTACTAATTTTTTTCTTTCCATTCTAAGTGAAGAAATGCAGAAGTAAAATCTCCTAACAAGAACCGCTCAACAGTTCTGGACTCTTCTACAAAATCATGGTTTTGTGCATTGGTATTTTAACATATACCTCTGTATGTTCTAAACAAAGTCATGGGCAAATGGAGAACATTTTATAGCTCCTAGGTTTGTGTAAGAATGTTTAATACACAGAACTAGTCTCCCTCATCACACATGCCTTGGCTTATGTTTCCTTGCTGTGTGTAACGCGGTGGTGTCTGGCGGTTCATAGTCTCTGCCTTTCTTTGCTGAACCAGCTCATGTTTGTGAGCGTTTGTTTGGGAATTGGCTGCTTACAAAAACTGGAGTCTTGTTTACACTTTGTAAAGTATTTATGCAGGAAAGACCTAATACTGTTGTATTTGTTCATAATCAGTTTGATTTTCAGTGTGTGGTACTGCGCTAATTGGGCGTACTAAGCTCCACAAGTTCAACAAACTCAGGCTCACAGAATGGTTTGTTTCTGTTCGTGTAGAGCTCATTATTGTAGTAAAAATCTCCATATTTGTGAGATGATGTGAAGAGGTGTTTCAACTTAGTTTTAAAGGGTTTGACAAGATAGCCAAACAGTACTCTTTCTCTGAGAAAGAAATTATGAATACAAATCTCGCTCAGAGAGGGGACCCTTTGACAAGACTCTTCCCCTTCAACTTGCTACAGTATTGTCCGACTTCTATGGTTACTTGCAGGGCTGAAATGCAGAGTTCTGTCTCTTTAAATCTCATTTTACAGCTCTGCGCTGCGTTACATAATCTCTCTAAATAGCTGGTTTATTCTTGTTTCCTTGCAGGCAATCTGCTCTCACTATATCCATGTCGGAGACGTAGTTACAAGGGAGTTGTTCTTGACATGGAGCTCTGATACTTTCAATAGTCTTCAGTGGCCAAAAAGAAAAGGGAGAGGGGAAAGAAGGTCAATGGCATGATTATAACTTGAAAGCTTCAGTTGCAGATATTCAAATTTGGTTTCAACTAAGTTTGAAGATTGCAGCTGCATCTAGCTCAATCCAATTTCTGAACTGTTGTGCTGTGTTTTTAATCATTTCTTTAAATGAGTGTGTCTTCCATCAGTCCTCTTAAATACCAAAACATAGCTAACAGTATTTTAATTATAAGTGGAAAGGCATTTCTAAAGATGTTCTCTAATACATTTTTTGACTGTTTACATTTAGACTATTTGCTTAAATCTTTAACCGTAATTGTCATCGCTAATTTCATAGCTGGTTAATTACAAGTGATTATGGAGGGCTCTACTTCCTGCCAGAACTATACAGTGTGAATTAGACCAGGACAATATATTGTATGTGTGAAGAACAGAGGTATCCAAATAAGAGGAACAGAGAACACATCTTCAGCTAACAAGACTAAAACACCAAGGGAGGTGAGGATAGTAGAATCCTAGAATAATTTAGATTGGAGGGGACCTCCAGAGGTCCACAAAGTGGTGGCTTTGAAGTTACATTTAAGTTGCTCAGGTCCTAGTGCAGTGGAGTTTTGGGTGTCACCGAGGAAGGATATGATACAGTCTCCCTGGACAACCTGTTCTTTAATGCTTGGCCACCCTCGGTGAAGATTTCATCCTTGTATCTAGCCAGAACTTATTTTGATGAAATGTGACTCTTGCCTCTTGTCCTTTTGCTGTGCGTCTCTGATGATTCTGGCTTAATCTTCTTTATAACGTCCCACTGAGTAGCTGAAGACACCAATGGGACTTCCCCCATAGCCTTCTCTTCTTAAGGCTGAGGAAATTCAGCTCTCAGGCTCATGCCATGTGCTCCAGTCTTTTAATCATCTTAGCAGCTCTCTGCTGGATGTGCTCCAATATGTCAGTGCCTTTCCTTGGGCAGCGGAGTCCTGAACTGGACAAAGTACTCTAAATATAGTCTCACAAGTGCTGAACGGGGGATAATAATCACTTCACTTGACTAGCTGGCTGTGGTCTTAATAATGCAGCTCCAGGATGCAGTTAGCCTTCATCACCGCAATTGGGTGCTGCTGAGTCATGCTCATCTTTTTTCCATGAGGAATCTAGGTCCTTTTTTGCAAAACTACTTAATCCATAGCCAAACAGTTCCCAGCCTGTACTGTTGCCCTGCAGTTCTTCTGACCCAGGTGCAAAAAAATTTGCATTTGCCTTGTTGAACCTCATGAGGTTTCTGTCAGCTCATTTCTGCAGCATCTTTATGTTGAGGATTTTCTGCAGGACTATGGTCATGTAGAGAATCCCTGAGCCTGAGCAACTCTGGCTTCGGCCTAGAAGCAAGCAGGACACTACAGGCCCTAGAAGAGAATGAACAATGCATAAAGGAGAAGAAACAACGTTACAGCAAGAAGGTCTGAAGGCCTTGGGAATGAAGAACTGTGAACGCTCCCGAGCTCACAAAACCACTGCACCTGACCACGCAGAAACTGCAAGTTGCTACGTGAACAAAGCTTGCTTACAGCAAGGTTGCTACATATACAAAGCCTGCTTAGAGTAGTTACATACACAAAGCTCGCCTTTAGCAAGATGCTACATACACAAAGATCGCCTTTAGTAAAAAGTTACACGAACCGAGCTTTCCTTTAATAATGAACAGAGCTTGCTTTTAATAAAGATGCTACATTTTTTAACAAATAATATTAGCTAGGAACCAATCATAATCGATGACATGTGATAAGCATTTAACAAATGTATAAAAAGGCATGTAATTTTGCAATAAATTGGCTCACATCGATCATACTGATCATGGCGATTTCATCCCTCACAACATCTTTAAGATGCCTCTCAAGAGTGGCTCTGCCCATCAGTGGATTGACTGCTGCCCCAGTGTAATGTCTGCAGGCTGGCAAAGGGAGTCTCATGTCCCATTGTCCATGTTGTTACTGAAGTCAATACTGTTTAATGCCTTCATTATCAATCCCACTTGTAAGACTGATGGTTAAAGTGCTGACCACTGCACTTTGAACCTGACTTTCGCCCAATTTGCAGTTTGCCTGTCTAGTCCATATCCCCTCAGTTTGGCTGCCATGATACCAAAGGATAATGAGGAAATGGGGTGAGGGCAGAGCAGTGGTTACCATTTACCTTGACTGCATTGTGGCTTTTATTGCAGTCAGGCACGATCTGCCCTCTTTAAATTTGTGCTGGCAGTTCCTCGTAACCTTTTTAGCTTTTGTGTGTCTGGAAACGGTTTCTAGGTAGATTTTTTTCCTGTATCAACTCCTGTCTCTGGCTTTGATTTCAACAGTGAAACTTCTGGACTAGTCTTTCTGCCATTTTCTTGTCCTTCTTGCTTTCATTTCTGTTGGGATAAAATCTAATCCTAATCCTCCCATCTCCACCTTCAGTTAAGTACCCCGTTTGGTTTTCTCTTGTCTTTTAAACTAGCCATTGCTTGAAGTTCCCTTTTTCTGGATTTGTCTTCTATCCTCCCTAAATTTATCTACTCGCTATGGTTTTGAAAGACTTCCTCTTATAGCCAGACCATTGCTTCAGTTTCACCCTCTTTGATCTGTCTACTGCATTGTCGCTTAGGAGTCCTTTGTTACCATTAACAGTATCTGTCTCATTAATTTCCTTCATCTTTCCATTTGATGTGTTAACTTTTTCCATCTCTCCTTGAAGGAGGGTAAGGGGCATTTTCTTCACCTCATTTGGGATTATTTTTGTGTGTGTGGGTGTTTTGTTGGCGTTTTGGTTGGTTTGGGGTAATTTTTTGTTGTTTTAAGTGCAACTTTTTCCTTTGGTAAACTTCTTTATTCGCAACATACGTCTCCCATTTAGCCTCATGTGGTGGCTTTGGCTAGGGTGGGGTTCAGCTGACAAAGTTAGATGTCTGTGAGCCTGTCACCCTGAACTCCTTTCAGGGTCTCTGCCTAGAGGCAGACAGATTTAGGGTGTGATTAATCTGAAAGGAAATCAAATGACTCATTCGCTGAAGTGTCTGTTTCTCTTTACTCACTGAAAGGAAGTCTAGATTGGCTAAACTATGCTCATCTCTGAAGATAAGGGTGATGAGTCCTAGACTTTTGTATCTGCTTTTGTGTACCTCCTTGCTGACACAGACTTAACATGGCCAAAACTGAGCTACTGAACTGCATCCTACTGCTGTGCCCTTTTGCACAGTTAGGATTCCTCCTTTGAGGCTACTCACAATTTCTCCTACTCCTGTCTTGTAGATCCATCCTCTCCAGCGCCTGCTAAAACATGGATGTGTCTTAGCCATAACACTCACATGCTTATTTCTTGCACAATTCTCTTGATTTTCACTGCTCTTCTTCCTCTCTAATCAGAACATGCTCCAGAGCCAGGAAGGCAGAAAAGTTGTGACCTGGGGTGTCACATCTTTGGATACCTTAACATCTTCAGGAAAGAGTTTTAAAAGGAATGTTATTTTTCCAACCTGTTTGCTCTTTCACATTTGTGATCACTGCTACTTATCACGGAAAACTTCAACAGGGATCTTTTCTGGTGTTACTAGGCTGCTGTGTTTTGTTTCAGCTTGCTGGACTGCTGTGCTTCCGAGGCTTGTTTGAACTGTCAGTAGGCGCGGGCTTTCCTGGTCCTCTCTGCTTTGCAGGCTCTGGTAAGTCACAGAAGCAAAGTCACAGTTCAGATGCTGGAGTCCCTGATGGGTATCTCAATAGCTTATACACCTTTCTCAGAACTTCAGCTTTCAGGGTTTGCAGGCAACTTTGCTAATCAGTAAAGACTTGCAGAGACAGACAAACCACTTCTTAAAGAAAAACAAAAAACTCCGAGGCAGAAAGCCCATTCTTTAACCAGCATAAGTTATTCCAAGAATTTGGATAAAAGCAGCAGAAGAATATATTTCCCTTGTTTCCCTATAACTCTTGGCAATCCATGGAGTTTGATTCAGAGGCATCTGGGGAAGCCGGGATCCAGCATATGGAGAATCTTTTCTTTCTCTGATGGCTCCTAGGACCCTGTCCTTATAGGACTGGTCAAGTTCACCAGGTGATCTGGGACAATGTTTTTGTTATTCATTGATTAATTTGTTCCTACTTGAGTTCAGATTTGAAAAATTTTGTTGTCTTAAGCCTTGGCCCTCTTTGTGTTTTATTAGGAATGACTGAAGTACCTGTCTGAAATGCTTTTGATGCGCTGCATGTCCTTACAGTGACGGTATCAGGGGAGAAGAATCCGTATCTCCTGTAATGAGAGCTGTTTGTTTTGATTGAAGAGGGTCTGGGATCCTTTAAGTAAGGAGAGGATTTGCTGGAAGTAATTTAATGGTAGGATTTTGCAGAGAAGCTGATGGACAACTTATAACTCTGAGCACAGCTTCCCACCTGGTTTAAATATGTGGGTGAAGCTTTGCTCTTCTTCCTTATTCTGCTCCTGTGTTTGCTTAGCCAGAAACAGGAAAAAATAGAAAGGGGACTTCTAAAATTCCTTGGAGGTTTTGGTTCAGTCTGTATGGGGACTCAGGATCATCTCTGTTACTTTTTCTTTTAATTTTGAATATTGTCTTTGAAGCTGAAAACATAAAGAAAAATATTGAGCTCTTAATCAAATGGGTTAACAGATGATTTCTGTTGTCTTAACTAATAACAAAAAGTATTTGCATGTTGAGCTGCTTTGAATTGGCCTGTTTGTGACTCCGGAGTTAAAGGCGCCTTTCATGATTCCTTTGCTCTGTGTCCTCTCCTGTCTCTGTGCTGTCTCTTAGTTTATTAGCTGTCTGTGGGCAAGAAAACTGTGCCAGGGAAGCACAAATCTCTGCTTCATTTTGGCAGACAAAAGAAGAAATGCCTTCTAAAATTCTACATGCTTGTGAAATGTCTTACTTGGATATTAAAGTTCTGGCCTCTTGTATCTTAAAATTCCTCCCTGTTAACTTTGACAGTTTCTATGTGACATAGAGTAGGACAATATATATCACGTTTCTGGAATTCACTGGCAGAGATTTATCTCCCTACAGCCTTGTGTAGGTAATTGGACCCTGTCATTTCTCTTGAGAACAATCCTTTACTTAAAGACAGTTTACCTAGCGGGCTAATGTTTTTTTTAAAACATTCGCTTTTTATGGTACCATTCACAAGGAGATGAACTTGGATATTAATATGTCTATCTTCCTTGTACAGTGTAGCAGAGAATAGGCAGCTGCCTCTCTCCTCCTTCCTCCCCCTCTAGTAATGTCTAAAATTCTGTGCTAGGAATCAGCTTCTTCTAACAAGCTTCTGAATCAAATCGTTTTACCTTTGAAAGGTTGTTAGACAAGCTTAAAATAGACTTCAGGTAACATAGCTTTGGTTTCAGTTCCATGCAGCTGCTGCTCTCTTTTTTTTTTTTTGATAACAGTAAATGTGTGCCACTTACATGGCACTGGACTGTCTTAAATGTTCAAATGTGAGTTTTGAAGTGTTTGTCATTCTACAGCCACTGCAGCTCAAAACCTGAGGGGGAGAATTGCTGTTGCTTTTTCATGCTGTGTTCTCTGATAGCACCTAGTTTCTTTTTCATGTATTGGAAGTGCCTTCTTGTTTTGCTCTGTGAATTAAATTGGTGATGTGACAGTGCAGGGAAGCATTTCCTAAGCCTGAGGGTCTGTAAGTGTGATTTGCTGGTGGAGCTACTGCAGTTTTCTTGGAGGATTTGGAAGGTTTTCTTAGGTAATGGCCAGAGCATTAAACTTCAGGATGCTCTATGGGATTAACAAATGGCAGAAAAAACTCAGTTCCTGTATATACTGTTTTTATAAGGAAGACTGTGTTCTTGCAGAGATGCTTGTACTTACTTCACCTGCAGTTTGCAGCTGGACATGAGTTAGCTGTGATCCCAAGCTGCTTTCATCTCGTCATGGCTGATGGTCTTGGAGGAACCAGCATGCACCTGTTGGTGTGGGGTACAGGTGCCATCAGCTCAAGCGTGTCTGTGAGAGGATGCGCAGGCACATTGTATTCC
>NW_010260009.1:22460-23061 GCF_000690775.1 Eurypyga helias
ATCTGGCACAGTATCTCAGACATCCAGCGGTGCTCGAGGGAGTAGTATGAGAGCAGTGCACGTGGTGATGCATCTCCACAACATTATGACCGCAGTCCTTGTGCAGAAATGCATATGTAGCTTTGATAGTCCTTCTTGCCGTTCTGCTTGTGTGATGTGTCCTCCCAGATGGATGAACACTGCTGTTGCATACAGTGTTCAAAGGTCACTGGGGAAATCCTTTGCCTCTTGCTCAGTTCCACTACTATAGCAGCCTTTCTCAGGCAAATACACTTCCACACTGATGGAAAATCCAAATGTACGCATAGGTATTAGATACAAATTAATAGAAACTACAGGGTTCTGTAGCAGGTATGAAATGTGTGTTCAGTGGGAGGGTCCTGTATCCAGTACTGCACACTGTCACACTCATCAGCAGACTGACCTATATCCATCTCCTGCTCAAAAAAAGAAACCAACAGAAAACTCAGCAAAACAAACCCCAGTCCCAGCCTGAACCAGAACAACTGTGCTCAAAAAATAATGCGAGTTTCTTTTAACCTGGGTGGTTGCTGGGCTGGGATTTGCTGCACTCTCTCTAGGTAGTCGTGTCAGCCCATGG
>NW_010260009.1:23071-44920 GCF_000690775.1 Eurypyga helias
CGGTGTGCGGGTGGGAGCGAGACGTTGTGTAAAGGGTCGGGAACTCCTTCGAGTGGTATTGCCATTGGAGGCCTTCGTTTTGTAGAGCTGCAGCTCTGGGGTCCGGTTCTACCATAAACATCTCTATCAGGAAAGCTAGTTTGATCCCTGACTTTCCCATTTCCTCAGCTGCCCTTTGCTATTCCCCTCATCCAAATATGCTGGGCTTTAGCTTGGGCAATGCGTCTGTTTACCAGGACAGTAAAAAAGTTTGGGTTTCACAAGTGATAAAAAAAGGTGATTTTTTTTTTTTTTAATTTCTTCTCCTATTTCCTTTTGATCACTTCACTCCTCCACATGCCACCACAGAGTGGAGGAGGGAATGGATTCCGGAGAGATGAGCAGGAGCCTTTGCAGCAGGAGAGGCCGAACGCAGGACCGCGTTATGCGCATCTCTCTCGTGTCTTTTTATTTTTTTAAACAGATATTTATAACCCGCTGTCCTGTGATGTTCAGTCCTGCACAGTCAGAGTGAAGGAAGGTGTTTTCTGTTCTTTTGGCTTGCCTTAATATGAGTGGGAAGCTTTTCAGAAATGTTCTGTTCATTGACTGCTGCTAGCAGATGGATGCTCTCTGCTTGAAGTGCCTCAGGCCTTCGTATCTTCCGTTTTCTCCCCCTCCCTTCTCCCAGCACACACCCTGGAGTGCGCAGGCTGTGCTAATTTAGTTGCAACTTAAAAAGGAGTGATGAGGAAGAAATGCTCAACTCTAATAGAATTCTTGTTGCTCGCAGTGTCTTCAGGGAATGCTTTTTCATTTCAGGATCCCTAAGGATTTTTCCAGCAACGTGTTCTGCGATGCTTCACTGTAACAGCAGTAAAACTCTCAATGCATTAGGACCAAAGTGCTAATTCTGTTTATATGTTAATCAATTGAAAATACACAGCATATATGACATCCAGTTTGATTTTCAAGTGATTTTAATAACCTAGGCTTGACTGTGTCTAGTTCTGAGGTGGCCTTTCATCTGTATGAATTATAAACGAAACCTTTACACAAATAGTTCATTAACCTAGTGTGTTAATTCAGGATCCAATTCCTGAATTTTACTAAACTGGCTGTTGCTATGTCAAAAGCTTCCCCACTCACCGGTAGAAGTTGGCTGATACTACCTCTGAGCAGTTTTATTTGCTTTTTTAACATAATCATAAAATGTTACTATTTAGTGATACAAATTGCATGGCTTTTTAACTGAAAAAAATTGCAAACTGTACACAACCAGGATTAAAATCTGTTCTTCGATGCTGATTACTATGCCTCAGCTAGGTGGGTGTCTTAAACATTGTACAGCAGAGATCACCAGGTGGTGCTGTTACACGCTGCTTAAAACGCTATTTGAAAATAAGTTTAAATTCTGCTGTTGCCATAGTTATTCAACTGTAATTTCATGGGAGGAGTGGTGAGAAAGAGAATTTCTTTCTTTAATCGTGTCTTTGAAGTAGAGCTTTTCCTGAAAACTTTGGGTTTGCTTTTCGGCGAGCTGCTTGGAGTGGAATTTCCCACATACAATTTATGACCATCTCTGATGTAAAATGGTGTTATGGGATAATTCAGGAGGTTGGATGCTGGGGGTGTGGTTCTGTATCTGGGCTGTAGCCTATGTGATTCTTTCTTGGGGGATGAGTTTGTGAAGGCTCTGATGGAAGGCTGAAGAGTGATGTCTCCTCAGAAGCTGAACATAACTTGTTTCCTGAATGACATTACATTTAACCCTGAGTTGTGAAGGGCAAGAACTCCAGCCTGCTCTGGAAGGAGGCCCCGTACAAAAAAATTCCAGGCTCCTTATACACACCTTCTTTTTAATGTCTTCAATAAATGTAATGTTCTTCCTCTTATTTAGAAACAAACTTTAGATGATACATATAAAATAAAGTCACTTTCCTCCCCCTACAGCTGTCCAGTAATGAGAGTTGTAAAGAAAGTTGCTTTTTTCCCTAAGGCTTTGTAGGACTAGCTGTTTATGGATAAACTGTGGAATGGGAAATGATGGGCATAAAGTTACAAACTATTCCTTTAGATTAATATTCCCTTCCCCCCTTAATACTCAAGAATTGAATCATTTTGGACAATAAAACAACTCAGTGCTAATCTGCATAGACAAAACCTAAGTACTGTCAAGCATGTGGGTAGAAATGAAGATTAAGTAATTGCAGGAGGGGGGAGAAGTTGTCAGATGCGTACCTCTCCTGAAGGCATTGGCATTGCTATCAGTTTAGAAGTTTCGTTTCCTACACTGAAAATTTAACAGTTGAAAAATGATGTGTATTGTTTCCTACATAGTGACTTTAAAAAAAGTGTTTTCTAATAGAAATTATAAGCAAATTGTATTTATAGAGGCAGAAGTACAGCGTGGTCTCCTGAAACCCAGGCTCCAGTGTGGGTAGGGACTGCCAGCGGCATGGCGAGGAGTTGGGTCCAGCATGCTTGAACCTGGATGTCAGCGGGAACCGTGTTTGCTTGGAGTTATTGTTTGGGATCCCAAATATGTACCTAGAAGTCTGGCTTTCATCACCTAGATTTAAAGCCTTCATGCTGTTATAACAAAGCTGTCACAAACAAACACGGCATAAATTAAGTAAAAAGGTATTGATTGCTTAGCTGTTCAAAATCAGTTCAGAGGATCCCTGCATTTTCAACGGAGAGAGACTTCTCTTAAGTTTGAACAACAGAAAAATTAAACCTGGGTCTTTCTTCAATGAAAGGTCATTAGCACTGAATGCAACAAAACAAGTGGCTAATTATATTCAAATGTGTGAATCCCTAAGAAATTATATTATGGTAATGAGCATATAAATGATTCTTAAAAATAAAATCAGTTAGGAATGGGTTTTTTAGAAGACAGCTATATATTCTTCCTTGATGTACTCTTAAAAAAACCCACACAGTTGATTAGTAGTACTTTTGGGTAGCATATTATGAAGTGCATAATCTAAGAAAGCAGATTAGTGTCCTGGTTCCTGGGCATATACACAGATCTGGGTTCACGTACAGGAATCAGACATGCATTTTCTCCTGTATGATTGTCATTCTTTAGATAAAATGTATATGAATACTATTTACCTTGTTCTTTGGATATAAAATCAATCAAATAGCATAAATCAATACTCAGGGAAAGCATTCCATGCATTTTTATGGTAAGAATCATGAACTTAGTATTGCTACAAGGGGAGCTCTGTAAGGTTCAGTAGTCTGCACTTTGCTTTGTGTAGTCCATTTAGGATGAGTTTCTGAGAACGAGTTGCTCTCCAGACACTGGTTGTTAGGTCTGGTCTGAGTTTTTTTTTTTTTGATAGCAGTAGAGAACCTTAAGGTCGCTTGTTTCTGTCCTTGAAAAATCGAGGTGTAAGACACAGCCATCTTTGTTCTTCCCTTTTAGAAAGCATCACATTATCTTGCCTAAAAGGGAGATAGAAGCGCTGCAGAGTCTCGGGCCACACTCCCATGGTGTAGCATGGGTGGTCATCTGTAGCAGTTACCCTGATACTTGTTTTCAGGGTTTTGCAGAACCGCTTGACGCAGAAAGGCATTTCTGGCTCCTTCAAGCACGTGTGCATGAACATGCAAGCTTATACAGATGCATAGAAATCATTCTACGTGGGAAAAGACACTTTCTAAATCAGGTTAGGAGACTGATGTCTTTGTTCATGGAAGATGTATACTGTGTTTTGAAGCAGTACGTGGACAGCTGTAAACTTCTGCTTCCAAATTCTTTGTAGCATCTTAGAGGAATCAGAGGAGTTGCATGTTAGTGATGAACTGCTCTGAAGGCTTGCTGCTGTACTTCTTGCCAGTGCCTGTCTCACTTCTCTTCCTTGCTCTGGCTGATGCCTGTAGAAAACTGTTTGCTTTTTGGTTTTTGTCTTGGTTTGTGGCTCGGCACAAAATCTGAAGGGCACTGGCAGCTGGTGCAAGGGGCGGTGGTGGGATAGATGGGGGATGTCCGATTTCCCCCTTCAACAGCCTCTGCTAACTTCGTCCTCTGTTATTTTATCTGATTTGTTATAAAAAGGGATTTCTTCTAATCAGTAAAACATTAGGAAAATGCTATTACAAAATAAGAATGATGAAAACTACAGCCTCAGCTGTTCCAGTTGTCCCTAGTCTCCAGGCTGAGGTATCTGTGTTCTCTTCTGCTTCTTACCCTAGGTTTGCTGTGAAACGAAGAGAGGAAAGCAGACTTTGTATGAAAAATCAGTAAATCAATTATAGCTCTTAGTTTATCATTCAATCCTCTCTACCTACCATCCTCCATTTTAAATATGAGATGAAACCTCAGTATTTGCTAATCCAAATTCATGCTCATTTCTGAAGGTGAGCACAGCTATCTTCTGACTGTCAGCAAATCAGCATCTCTAAATGAGGGAGATTTTTAGAGGGGTTGCCTTATTATTCTGAGCCTCATGCAGCTTGCCAAATCCAAGCAGGTGTTATGTTTGCTTACTTCCCTGGCCGTGAAAGCTCTGTGAGCTCAGGGAAATAGCTAGAAATAAAATTATTGAATGTCAGCTGAAATCTTATAAGTGATTTCACAGCAGTACCAATGTGGGTGAATAACTTTGCAAATACAGTCCCTTTATGCTTAAAAAAAGATGTATTTCTATATCTAAAGGTTTCTTTCTTTTGGAAGGTGGGAGTTGGGGAAATAATCTGACATTTTTAGCTGTGTGAAATCTTTATTTTTAAGTTTAAATACAAGGAAAAGAATTTACAAGCTTGCTTAGTGATGTTGTGGGAAAATGTGTATCTTGAGACTATTCAAAATCATCTCAAAGTAGATTTAGAAACTATGGTTCCTAACATGCACTAGGAAAAGTACTTTACTTCTGGTGCAAGCTGAGTCAGTCCTTCAGCATGTCAAGAAAGAATACCACTTTTCAAGTGATTTTTGGAGTAAATCCAGGGTGCTTGTGAGGTGACGTTTGTTGTCTGAGTGGTCTGTGTTATTCCAGCTGGCCCTATGCTAGCAGTTAACTCTTGCTTGCTGCCAGCTTCTTTCTTGAGAGCAAATGGGTATCTGTGTAGCTTTGGTCAAAATGAAGTTGTTAGATACCCTGTGGATCATAAACATACTTTTGTCTCTTTCCATTCTCTCCATGGTGAGACTTCCATGCCTTGATGGCAGATGGCTTCCTCAAGGGTAATTTGTACCCTCTTCCAGGTCCTGGAGAACTGGGAATAGACAGTGTTCTTTTTGAAGGGTTACTGTGGTGCTCACATGCTCTTTTTGCCATTGAGTAGGCAGTTCCCTTCCTGTATGTGTGGATAGTTCTGTTTCCCCCAAACTCTGCTCCTAATTTTTTGATCTGACACATACAACAAATTTCATTCTGAGATCACTGCAGTGTTTGATACCAGCTTTAAGAAGAATAGGAAACTTGACATTGATCAAGGGCTTTGACACAGAAAAAGCTTTGAGGTTGTTTTGGATTTCTGAGAAACAGATGTCATGCCAGCAAAGTCAAGTTGTGGGATTACAGTGACACTGAATATTAAATACCAAATATAATCCTAAGAAAACTTCAGCAGAAGTTAACGATGAGCATAAGGGAGCGTAAGCAGTGACATGGAAACAAAAATCAGGTTCTTCAAAGAGTATATTTGGAGTGGTTTGTCTCCTCTTCATCGTGCAGCAGAAGCGAAGGACCGTCACCTGTCTCCGTGCTTCCGTGCTGAGAATCGTGTGTGTTCAGTCTCCTCCAGACGCACTCGCTCGCTATTAAGCTAAGAAGAAGGATCCTTATGTCAGAAATCGTGTACGATTCAGTCTGTGGAAAGCATAAAAGGGAGACAACACAGCCACTTGGTACAAAATGTTGGAGTGTCGTGACTTCACAAAGATAAGAGACATGGTTCCAGAACCTAAAACCACAGTTGGTTTGTGCCAAGTTCAGCTCCTCATCTATAGGAGCATGGCTTTCAGTTGGAGTTGAATGTTCACGATAATTAAAGCTGGACTAAACAAAGTGGCACCTATATATATCATATATATTCTTGATACATGATAATGTAGCAGGATGGCATTTGACCATACAGAAATGTTCAGGGTGTCCTGGTGCTGTTGTAGCTGCCAGGGCTGTGGATATGTGGACATAAGCTCAAACTGTAGATAGCCAGAGAGAATTTAATCTGTCTCTCTGCTTTTCCTAACACTCTTGAGTAAAATGCAAAAAAAGATAGGAAGGAAGAAAGGCCAAACTACAATTTTGAGGAGGAAGAGTGTGGTCCTTGAGGTTCATGAATGTGGCAGTAGAACTTCTGAGGCCTTCAGTGAGGAGCGGCTTGTAGCATAAACAGGTCCGAGGCAGGCAGTTGACTGAAGCAATATGTTTGTTCTTGTGGATCTTAAGAGATCGGTCAGTAAATAGAATTTACTCTGTGGACTCTACTGAAGCAATATGTTAGTTAGGTTTGAGATGATGCTGATGTGAAGCGATTCCTTAGGGCCGCTTCCTTGATTGGAGCTCCACAAAGTCAGAGGACAACAATAAAAACTCATTTTGGTGTTTACAGTACCTGTCTAATTGAAACTGAGGCAGGTTGTGTTTTATAACCAACTTCCTTAAAAAAAAAAAAAAGAGATTTTCCAAACACTGTCACTAATCAGAAAAAAGCTATAAAGTTAATACCTGTCTGTAGTCAGATTCAAACAGTATTAAATTCAAATATATCATTCCCACTACTGGTGTAAGAACTATTTCTAGGGTATGTTGCAATCAATATTATTCAGTGTGTTGAACACCAGCATCTACTTTCTAGGAGCAGTGACAGTATCAGGGGAGAAGAGTCCATGTCTCCTTTAATGAGATGTTAGGTTGCTGCATAGCAGTCATCACATAAATCCACTGATTTCTGTTTAAGTCTTCAGTCAGTATGTTCTCTGGTAGCTATTTTTCACCATGCCGTATTACCTAGGGGAAAATGAATTAATAATGCATCTAGTCTTGGATATGTATGTTTAATGGATGATCTCATGTCCTATCTTGGAGTCATACTGTACAGAAAAAAATCCCTGTTGTAATTGATCTTTGAGGTTTAGCACACAAAGAACAGGAAAACGTTAACTGTGCTTACCCCAAATTCTCTCTGACTACTAAGGACTGGCACACTGGAGGCGAGTGGGTTGTCTAGAAGAGCAAAGGAAGTTGGTATCTGAAGACTTGGCTGTGAACAAAATTTCTCAGACTTTGTTACATGAACAAGTGCTGGTTTTTGTGGGGTGTGTTGCTGATATAATATTTAATTTAGGAATACTAGAATGGAGTGATGACTGTGGAAAACAAATTTGAGAGGTGGGAACTTGAGCTGGTGGATCTTTCCTGTACCGGTCAGGTTGATCTGTCTGACGTTGGGTATAGTTCTGCTGCCAGACTGTGAGCAGGCTGGAAGGCTGTTGCACCGACTCAGCAGAGACAGCTATTTGGGGAGGAAAGGGTGGGGGATTTTTTCCCCTGTGCTCTACACTGGATACAGAATAATTCTGTCATGCAAAGCAGCCTCTCTGAGTTTTGCAAAAGCAGAACAACCTACTTTAACCTACTAAATCATCTTAGCCTATTTTTCTTATAATGGATCATTCCATATCACACATTTTTCTTGTGCTTTACCCTTCCTGTATTCATATGTTCCAAGCAGCGGGGGTTTCCACCAGTTCCCTTGGGAAAATGTTACGAAGTCCAATGAGTTTTGTTGTAAGTTCCCATTAACATAGTACTTACGTTTTCCTTTAATTTTGTTATTAGTCCTTAGGCATGAACTGGTGCATTTACCTGTTTGTAGTTTAAACTTGTAAACTTCCATTGTCTTCTAGAAATCTAGTGATCTGCTTTTAACAAATCATGTTTGGTAATTTGGTGAAGGCCAAAAGTTCAGTATCTGGGTCTTTAAACTCTCACCCCCCTACCCCTTCCTGTGCTTTCCATCTTTAATTCTAGGTTGATTAGGGTTTCTGTGGAGAAGAACAAAGTCTGGTGACAATTTCGTCCTCCTAAAAATGTTGCTGATGAGATCACATATGTAAAGAGTAGCTTTACATAAATGAAAGAGATCACATACGTACAGATAGGTACTATTCAGATATGCCAGATATTTTCAGAGGGCCACATTGGCTCTGTAGAAATACATAAACGGCATTGTAGTTTTGATTCTTTGCTGGCACATCTGTACATCTGACTTCTATAAATGTTATTGTTTAAAGAAGTATAAGGCTGTTGCTGAAATATGTGCATTCTCTCTCTAAACATAAATCTCCTTTCAACCCCAAGCTGAAGTTGATAGCACAGACTGGCTTGATGAATAGCTTCACTGGTTCACTACATTGTTAGCTGAGATTTGTGGTAACCTTCACTTACTTTCAGTTCAAAAAGGAAGGAAATGCAAAAGGTCAGAGTGAAGTGCTGTCCATAACTTCCATCGTCTAGGGGCAGTGCACACGTAAAATTATCGGGGCAGTTGTAGCTCTGATCTCCATAGGCGTTACGTAGTGGTTAAGGAGAGCAGCCCCCTCGGGTTCATACTCCTTGTTGCCTGCAGCTGATGGACTTGGCTGCCAGGGACAAACTTCATGGCAGAATTTCATTTTTTAACTGCAGCCTGGATAAAGGTTGATGCTCTCTTACCTAACTGCCAGGTTTCTTGTCCCTTTAGTATAAAAGTATTTGACCACTTTTGTCAGCTTCATATGAAAATAGCTTAAGTAAGTATTAACCTAATACAATCTTTCCTGCTTTTGTAACGTCTCTGTGCCTTTCCCAGCTTGATTTCACTGCTTTTCTCTTTCTGCTTCCATTTTTAGATCATGTTTTATCTCTTATCCCTTTGATATCTTTAACAACTGCCTCTTTTTCTTCACACCCCTCAACTACTTCCCTGCATCCTTTTTCTCTTGATGTCTTCTCACCATATTTTCATTTCTGAGATTGAGACTTGCCAATTAGTTGTTATTTAGGACATTTTAACTTTTGGAATTACCGTGTCATACATCATCTTTGACCATAAATTGGGTAAGGTCTGGGTGGGGAGAGGGTGGCCTTTGTTAGATTTGCACATAAAATTAGGGGAGGAAGGAAAGAAGAAAGCCAAACCCAAGCTAGAATCAGAACCTGAGAGTAGCTTTGGGCTCACAGGCCTCTTTCAGTCCCGAAGAAGCAGCAGCAACCTTAAGTCAGGTACAGGCAGAGCGGGTATTAGTCTCTGTCAGTGAGGTCTCTCCTGCCTACACAGTCGGATGATGGAGAGTGGAAATAACTTAGCACTAACAGCTGTATTTTGACAGAACAACTGGCGTGCAGAGGAGCAGGGCTGAGCACTAGGGGAGGAAGATTGTTCTGCACGTGTCTAAGGACAAGTAAATTCTCAGATTCTGAAATGTTATAAAGGTAAGCATTGTAGGTGGACACAGAAAGTAGGGAAGGTTCACAGGGATACGCAGAAGCCTCTTGGCATGAAAAGGGAAAGGCTGGACTGGCTTTTATAGCAGGGAAGGTGGATTAAACAGGAAGATCCTTTTTAAACAATCTGAGTATGCGTGACCTTAGCTAATAGTCGCAGTGCAGCTGAGAAGTGTAATTGGTAACTCAAACTTCTGCTCTGGTCCCTGTCCCCTTGGCCTCAGTGGCCATTCTGGCCAGCGGATGCCTTCAGGTCCTGCGTCCCCCTCGTCCATGCGAAGCACCTCGACTCCCACGGCTCCTGCCTGCTTCTGTGGTCTCCACAAGACTCGGAAAAATGGCTCCTGTCAGTTTTCACTCTCTTCTTTGCCTTGCAAAAGCCCTGATCTGCAGGGAAGGCACTGGGACTTGCTGCCAGCGAGCAGATAACACTGCACTGATTTATATGCTGTTCGCATCTGTGAAGTTTTCCATTGCAGCAAGGGATCCTTCTGTGTTTAGCCTTCATTTTTGTTTTGATTTAAAGATTTTGATAACTTTTACCAATACACAACAAATTTTTTTTTTCCCCTGTATTGTGTGGTATTCTTGAATTTTTTCAAGCTGTATAGATTGACAGTTGCTCATTAGTTAAATGTGTTTTGCTTTGTAGGTATGAAACAAATTCTGATCTCTCTCATAATGCTAGAATTACAGGGTTTTAAAACTTTTTTAAAGTGATCTTTTCAAAACCATCAGATTATGTCATGAGCAAATTTTTTCTTGCAGTGGTGTAAAAATGATTTTGGATGGTTGAAGGTAGTGCTTGGATCAGCAGTAATGCTGTGTGACAGCAGAAATGTTTCATTTCTTGTTGTGACAAGAGTAACAATTGACAATTGGTAAGTGTGAGGTAAAAAGCTTTATGTGTATATAGATATAGAAAAATCTCTAAGAATAACTGTCATTTAAAATGTAATTGAAGAAAAAAAAATCATTGTCCACACAAACCAGAGGTAGATTAAAGCAAAGCCTTAACTGATGGTGCTTTCAGAAGGAAATCTCGTATGCTCTCAAGCTACCACTACCTAAAAGTCCTTAGTGTCTTAAATTTTTCTTTCTAATTCCCTCAGTGTCAGATAGGTAAGGGTTCTGCTACATTAATGATACGTGTGCTCACAGTTCTTGTCAGTAGTGCAGCCTTCCAGCTGTTTTGACTTGGAAACAGCTGCAAATCTTATGTGAGCAGAAAATTCAGTTGACAAAACTTTTGGATGTAAAAAAAGTCCGTATTTACTTACTTCCAAAATTAGTCTTAAGGGACCTGAAGCATTCTATTAGACAAACAACTAATGAACATACTGACAAGTGTTTAAACTGTGGTAAGGCAGGCTTAGGTGTAAGCTCACTTGTATGAGCGGAGCGACAAGGGCTGGGAGCAGTAGCAGGGAAGCAGGAGGACGCGTAGGGATAACGTGTACTTTTCTCTTTGACCCATTTAGGCTGCAGTCTCACGTTTGGTTTAAGTCAATCCATGTGTATGCTGCTGCTGACAGCATTTCTCCTCACCCCAGCCACATTCTGCTGCTGTTAGGGCTTGGGAGACTGCTTGTTGAGTTACATGAGGGAACTGGTCCAAAGGAAAATTAAACTTTTTGTTGTTTGGGCTGATTCTTAGCAGAGCAAGTTCCCTCATCTGTATCAGCATGCGGCAATGTAAATGTCGTGCCGGAGGTGGGAATGCTTTCTGTAGCAACAGCTTGGGCTTTAGCTTGGCTTAAAACAGTTGTGAGCCAATACCTTCAGATGGTAGAGAATCAACAGACGGGGGTTTTTTAATGTCAGCATTGGCTGTGGTTTTCCAACTCTTGACACCAGAAATGATGTTTAGTAAGGACTTCATTAGCATGGAGTTCTTTAGCTGTGTTTAAAAAAAAGAATTAAGCAAGGTGGAGAAGAAACAAGCAAGCCACTGTCTAAGGATGATGGGGCAAGATTAGCAATAGGTTAGGTACAGCCCATGCATAAACCGTACGGCTCCTAGTCGGTTGCTGAGTAGAGGTTAGATGGATAATGGGAATGAAACAGCAGCACTAGAAGTACCACCTATGAGGGAAGCAAAATTCCAGGAACTGAATGCAAAAGGTCAGAGGAACTGCTTACTATGCCAGATTTTTCAGAGTGGGTAAGGAAAATTAATTCAAATGTCCAGTTGCTGTATATGCAAAGAGGCTGCCCATGTGGGAGTGGATTCATATAATCGGGGAATGGAAAAAGTGCTTGAGGAGTGGGGTGGGGGAAGTTACGTGGGTGCTCTGCAGGCCTGCTTTGGCATTAATGGAATACAAGGGCCAATTTTGAGGGAATGAATACTTAAAGAAGTACAGATGAGTGCTGGGAAGAGATGTTAACAGCAGATTTTCTAGGTGAAAGAAAAGTAGCTTAGTATCAAATATTTAAGAAGTGGTTGGAGTAGTGACCACTATCTGGATTTTAAAGCCATTAATCTTAAAGATGTACGCTAGTTCTCTTTAGCAGAATGAATGAACATTTGGCATGCAGTGGAAGGGCTTTACCAGGAGAGATGGGGAGCTGCACCTGTAGTTGGGGTGCTCTCCTGGGAGGCAAAATGGATGGGTTGGATTGTTCTGAGCAGGCAGAGAAATTGAATGCAGGTCTCTGTGCTGAGATAGTCTGTTTCTGGCCCGAAGAAGATAAAGTGGAGGCCTCAATCCTTCAGTAAACAGGTCTGGATTAAGGTGGTTTGTTGTGGTTTTTTCTTTGTTGGCTTTTTTTTGATTTCACAAAGTTATTTTTAACAAGGATCAATTTACTGGTTTGGTTTTCTGTGCATCCCCACAAACAGTTGTGCTGGTGCAGCTGGTAGAATATCAGAGGGAAAGGGCCAGGAACTATTTTACTCTGCTGAGACAAGAGGAACAGAGCGTATCCTTGGGCAGTTCCCGGAGCATCTCTGCCAGGTGACCCAGGCACAGGGATGCATCAGTCAGAGGGGGTTGAGCAGGCACACTCTCCAGGTTGCTCAGCCCTGGGACTGACACATCCTGTGGAGGAACTGGGGAGTTCTCTCCGGGAAGAGCATGGGTCTGGGCGTGTGGGGTGCACCCACAATTAGATGGTGGTGAAGTGAGGATTTGGGGCTTGGGTGAAGTTAGGTGGAGCGTGGGGATGAGGCCAGCATGTTCATCACTTGACTCATAGGCAATTAGGTGTTACTGGGAATAACTCTTAGCTATCCCTAAGAAAATTGAAGTTGTTATTGTGCTGGGTCAGCGCTGCTGTAGTGTCCTACTGGGCTGCTGGTTCTGCTGTTCGTTGGCCTTTTTTCATTGCAGGCTCACGGATAAAGCTACTTCTCTCACGGTATTGCATGTGTCACTGGATCCCTCGGTGTGATCACTGCAGCCATCTCCTCGGTTTCCTCCCTGCCTCCCCCCATTGTTTGGGCTTTAAATGGTTTCTTGTCTTTGATTGTGAGACTCTACCCTTGATTAGGCTTCTTGGACCAGCCTTCATACGAGTAGCCCTGCTGATATTCTTGGACTTTCCCTGTTGTGGCTTTGTTTGTTTGTTTTACTTATTTGTAATACAAATAACACAGAAGCCTGGCATGGAGCAAAGAGCAGGAAATTCATTCGGGCTTTAAGCTAAGATATGACAAAGAATGCAGGGATACCTACACATAAATTACCCTTTCTTCCCTTTTTCCAGAGTTCTTCTGGGGAGCCTTTTCAAAGACAGAAAAGGAGTGAAAGCCCAAATGCAGAATAAAATCTGCACATAAAATTCAGTCGGTAAAGTAATTCAAATTCTAGAAATGAATACTCTAGCGAAACCCATCCAAAATGTTTTCCTTTAATAGAATCTAGTGTTTGTTACCATAACAATCCTTTTTGCAAAAGGATTAGTGCTGTTAACATGACTCCATGGCCCGATGCAGGTAGTGCTGTTCCAGGGCCCCTCGAGCGAATTGCAGAAAGGGGGGGGGAAATCTGTATGCCTGGATTTTGATGATGCAGTTTAGGATGGTAATAACAATTCATTGAAGCTCTGGCTGTGTATTGCCTGTTATTTCCCTGCAAACTTGTTTTTCGTACTGAAAAGCAGTGCTTCAAAATAGCAGTGTTAGAGTCCCTGTCAGCCTGAGGGGAGGGTTGCAGGTGAGCGGGCAGAAGCCAGATGAGAGTAGTACATAGCTGTAGCTGCTTGACACTGCTGGCTTTTAAGCTATCCAAAAAAAGGTATGATTCCTCATGAATAGGGGAAGAGAACAAGATGTTTCTGTAGTAACGGGATCATAAAAGAAAGAAAATTGCTTGTACAGAATGGGTCTGATTTCCCCCCCCCGCCCTTTTTCTATCTTGCTCCTATTATAACTCAAGCTGCAGTTTTGCTATCAACTGCCTCTTGTGTAAGCATTTAATATTACCAAGATTTTCTGCAAATGTATTTTTGTGATGGTGATTTCTAGCCTACACACTTTGTTTTGTAATAAGCACTGTTTCCTCCATCAAAAGAATAGAAATTTTCTGAAATAAAAGGATAGTAGCATTCAGCAGCCCTATTGGAGCTTGTCCGTGGAGGCCTTGTGTGCCAGTTCAAAGCACTGAGGTTGGCATCGGTTGATAAGATGATGGTGTTTCTTTCAGCATGTTGGGAGTAGATGGGTAGAAATACTTTTTTTCTTTTTTTTTTTTTAGAAGGCTTAGAACTAAAAACTGAAAAGGGCCTTTTGTTTTTAGATGCAGATTCAGGAGCGTGATAAACTTTACTACTTGGTAGCCTGGGAACTTGATTTTTGTATGTCGCTTACAGAAGTGCAAGCGCTTTTCTCTCTCGTCTCCCCCTGCTTCCCCCTCCACCCTGATGGTATGATGAGCCTTGGAGAAATAAATAGGACACATACCAGGCAGTTCCCATGTCACAGAAATTCTGTAGTTTCTAGACTTTTGTTCCTTTGCTTTATCCTTAAAGGAGGATAATTTTACTGTTTTACTGCTGAGGGAAGGGGGAGGATTTTTGTAATCTTGCTGATGAGCTTGTCCTGCCTTTTAAAAAAGACATTGTTCCTTGTCCTTTTCCTAAAGGTACTTGGTCACTGCTTTAATGCCATCACTAAACTGCAAGGGCAACATGAAGTGTAAACTTTGACCTCAAAGGTTCTGTTGCTTTTGGTTGAAAAAAAGAACTCCAGGATCTGTCAAAAACCTGTAAGGCCCAAAAGAGGCAACTCTTATTGCAAGTTATAAAAGATGCACTTGCTAAGAGGCTTGTTTTACCCCTCTGTTTTGTCTTGTACGTTGTACTCTTGCCTAGCAATTTAGAGAAAAAAAAATGCAATATTTATTTCTGGCTGTTTCACGGATGATATGCTTTATAGTAGCTGCAGTGTTTTAGAGTAGTGTCCCACTCAAACTTTTTAAATAACTGTTCTACTGGATGAAATGGGTAAGAAAGTCAGGAAGCTGTCGTCTTGAGTTTTGTTTTGTAACCCGGAGGCAGGGTTTAAAGATGTGGAAATCCTTTTCCATCCAGTAGAGCAGCTCAATTCATTTGGGTTTCACCGTGATGTTACCTGGTGAATAGAGTTGAGCAGATTGCTCATAAATTGTATGGTAATGTTGGATATCCCCACTGTTTTGGCTGAGATCATAAGGCTTGTTGCATTCTTGCAGAGAGCTGGACCAGCTTGCAGCACACTGGGACCATATGGTCAAACTGGCAGAAAGGGCATTAGCCAGCCATTAAAGCTGATTGAAGCCACGCCGGTAGTCTAGAGCAAACGATAGAAGCAGGAGATAAACAGCACGTGGAAGGTTATAAAATGCCACCCAGCTAGAGAGGAGGAGTGGGAGTACCTGCAAGGGGTGATAGACGTAATGGAGTGTTGTTGGTTTGCTGGAGGGAGTTACTCATCTCCACAGCCCTGTAGCTTGGTGCTGCTCCACAGCTCCTCCCTGCACTGCCCATGTTGTTGGGGGAGCAGTCACGCGTGTGAGAAGGTGTCCGAGCGCTCAGCAGGGTTTATGGCTACCATTGCACAGTTACGAGGACTGTTTTCATGTTGAGGACTGGCAGTATGAATGGGCATTTGGTCTCTGATGTTTGTCAGCAGTAACTGGAGCATTGGATAGAGAAGTTATTTTGATCAGTTATTTTCATATGCCCTATTCCCCAAGTGGGGACACCTGCTCTTCAGATACCAGCATATTAAATCCCTGTATTTATAGTTAAATATTATGGAGACACGTTTTTCAGCTCTGGAAATGTCAGACTGGGGAGATAGGCAGAAAAGGTTGGAAGTCACAAAATTACATAGTTTTAGTTGTCATCTGACTGGAACAAGGGCTCTGTACATCAGTTTAGTGCTGTACTGCAGTACTGGGGCAATAACCATTTAGCTGATACCTGCATTTTCTTGGCAGGAGATGAATGGAGATGTTTCTTGAATCTGTGAAGGAACTAGAAGGAATAACTGTATCTTTCGTTCCCTGTGGAGAAATCTAGAAGCACAATTGCTAACGCTAACTTTTCCAGCTATTTTTGTGTCGTTAGTGTTACATAAGATACCAGAAAAATAGAGTTTTGTTGTCATGTTAAATTCGAGGGGTGGGGGTGGTGGAGCAACAAAGCTTTTGATCTTTCTTTAGTAAATAGGAGGCTGGTTACAGAATGTAAATATTTACCTTAGATGATGCTATAAGCAGTACATTTGTTTCTCTTAACAGATAAGGACAAAACCAGGTTAGTTGTCAGGATGCACATAATTTCTAAGATGTTTCTTGTCCTCTGTTAAGTTGCTCATTTTGGGTATCAACGGCAGTATTAACAGTTGTCTTATTTTCCCACAAGCTATATGACTGACATGATAATACAAAGAAGTTTGGGGGAGTGCTAGCACACAGAATTAAAGCCTTCACTAGTCTGATGAAGGTTGAGTGAAACATTCAATGAAATAGCATTTCCTAAGTACCTTTCTGTGCTCTTAGGTCTCCAGACAATGTCTGGTCACACCTAAAGTGATTGTATTTTAAAATAATTGTGCTGAATGAAGAGCGCTGCTGAAAAAGCCTTTTACTCAACCATACTGTTCACCTAGGATGGGTTATGATGAATTATATTTCAGCATTTGAAAGTAAGAAAAACCTAAATACTCAGAATATCAATGGTAGCCTGGGGACGGGACCAGCTCAGTGGGAAATATAGCTTATTTTTAATTAATTAATTAATTCCATATCTTCCCTAATCTTTCTTTGTGGGTTTTTTCCCCCCTCTGGTATGTTCTTTGTTTCTGAAGTGCCTTCTGAGGTATGGAGCCCTGTATCAGTACTGTCCTTTGGAGAAGGATTACCTCGTATGGGATGGGCTGGGGGAGTGCTGGGAGAGAAACCTCCTTGTCTGTCATCTGTCCTGTTGTTGCTGCTCATCTCCAGCTCGTTTGGGCTGTTCTCTGGTGTGTGCCCAGGACCGCAGCAGCTGCTGCCATAGTGGTGCCACGGGAAGCTGTTTCATCACCTCTTTTAGCCTGGTGGCCTGCACCATCCCGGAGCCAGGTGGGCCCTGCTGCTAGCCCAAGAAGCATCGAGGAGTGCCTGTGGCTCTTCCTTGGCATAGGACCCACCATTCTCTTTGTTTTCACGAACCTTTACTTAAAAGCAGAATGCAAACAGCACTTAAACCGGCTGAGATGTTTCTTGTTACCAGCTGCCTTTGGGATTTTGAGGATATTGAATTGGGCCATCTTACTTGAAGGGAATGCTGTGCCCTTGCTGCTGCTGTGATTCCAGTCTGGATCTCCCTGCAGCTGAGGGACTGCTGCATGGGCACGTCTATTTTTAAATCATAGAATCATAGAATAACAGAATGGTTAGAGTTGGAAGGGACCTTAAAGATCATCTAGTTCCACCCCCCCTGCCATGGGCAGGGATCCCTTCCACTAGACCAGGTTGCTCAAAGCCTCATCCAGCCTGGCCTTGAAGACAGCCAGGGATGGGGCATCCACAACATCTCTGGGCAACCTGTTCCAGTGCCTCACCACCCTCTCTGTGAAGAATTTCTTCCTGACATCTAATCTAAACCTCCCTGATTTCAATTTATACCCATTACCCCTTGTCCTATCACTACAGGCCCTTGTAAAAAGTCCTCTCCCAGCACCCTTGTAGGCCCCTTCAGATACTGGAAAGCTGCAATAAGGTCTCCTCGGAGCCTCCTCTTCTCCAGGCTGAACAAGCCCAGTTCTCGCAGCCCTAAATGGTTGTGCATGTGCGGGTAGTATCTAAAATCTCTGCAGATGGCAGTTCTTTGTCTTCACCTCAGCAGCTGTGCATGGCAAAATGCAGTTGGATAAAATAGGAAGTGTAGGTGATAGCAAGAGGTGGGTTTCTGTAGCCTTGCTGATCCATGCTGGCCTCTGCGGTGGACTTTCTCAGGGAGGGGAGCAATCAGGGAAGCTGCTTTGCTGCCACCTCAGAAACGAGTTGTAGCACTCAGGGTAGGTAAATTTTACTGTATTTTTTTTACACTGCTTTAGTGTACGGATTGTGGAGGGTAAAACAAAGTTCTGGGGAGGAAGAGGGCTAGATAGCATCTTAATTTTGGGAAGATGCAGTATTTGTGTTTGAGAGACTGGGGCGGCTGAGCACCAGCCCAAGGCCCGCTGATGGCAGCGGAAAAACTATTCGCTTAATGGGCTTTGGATTATTCTTGAGTAGCTTATTGTACCCACGCCTCCTGCGGAAGGTGACGTATCCTTCCTCTGTCATTACTTCTTCATCCACACGGGTACCACCTGGTTGACCAACGTGCCTTGAAGGAGATTGTGTTGGTGAATTGCTGCTTGTGCAGGAAGGAGAAGCTGTGGTTTTGCGGCAGATCCTGTTTGGCTGGAGTATTGCTGACCCTGTCTGTGTGTCTGGAGCCACTTTTTGTTAAAGCCAAATTGAAGCAACATCTTTGGCAGAAGGTTGTTTGGAGATTAAACATTTTTACCATGTTGTTAATGATGATGGTATAGGGATTTACATAAAATTAAGATGTAGGGTCTGTGCTGGCGTTGTTCTGGTAAGCGTCGCGTGGTTGCCATTGCTTTGCGAGCAGTGGCGGCTGAGGGGCGTGACAGGCGGCGTGGCCCCTTGAGCAAAGCTGCTCATGACATCTCTGAAGGGAACAGGCGAGCGTTTCCTGTAAGTACACGTACTGGAAACATCTGCCCGGCACATTGAATTAAAGGATTTTTCTTGATGGGCCATCTGACCCTGTATGCTGAGGAACTTCAGTGCTCTGTCTTCCTCCTGACTTCCCCCACCTTTTCTCTTGAGCTGTCTCTCCGGCACACTCTTCCGAAGCTGGAGCTGTGAGGACGGACCAGACCTCACTTCCCGCATCTGTCCCGGCAGCTGTACCACTTCCTGCCATGAATCATCTGAAACACACTTTTTTGCTTTATTTAAGGGTGAAGGCACATTTGTTTTCCTGAAGCCACACACTGATCTTGGCAGTCTGGCAGCCGAGCCTTAAGTGAAGCCTCGGGTGCGAAAGTGTTCAGAGGAAGGAAGTGCCTGCCTTTGGTGGGGATGATGGGCAACCCCAGGGTAGAGCCCCTTTCCTTGTGGGCTTTGGTTGTGGTCAGAGGAACTGCAAACTTCATCGCTTCTTCAAGAGTTGCAGCAAAACGTCTTCTCTGTTGGCACGTCAGTGTCAGACACGCCACGACCTCTGGTTTTCAGAAGTTCATTGCTACAGCTAACTTAGTACTGATTGTCAAATGATCTTTGGATCCTCTCTGGGGCTGATGTTCGTGGCTTTGTTTTCCAGGGCTCACTGCGTGTATTTCAATTCTAGCAGGCCAGAATGAGGGTGTGGTTTTTTTTTGTCCTGAGAAGCTGAGGTTATATAGATCCTGAAACTTGAGCAGTTACTGTATTGCACAGATGAAATCCAAAATTTGCCCCCTCAATTTTATCTTTAGAAAAGCCCCCCCAAAAAAATCAATCAAACAAAAACCCACAAACCACCCAAAAGCACACTAATTACTAAGTTATTAAGCATTTTTTTTCCTTGTTGATTTTTCTAGGGAAACGTCAGATTCACCACTTGGGAAACCAGCTTCAACTCAATCAACATTGTCTGGATACTGCCTTTAATTTTTTCAAGATGGCTGTGAGCAAGCACCTAACCCGCGGGAGAAAGATGACCCATGTAATTGCTGCATGTCTCTACCTGGTGTGTAGGACAGAAGGAACTCCTCGTATCCTTTCACATTTAAAACATAAAAATCCATAAGTAAAAGGTACAATTTTAGAAGTCAACCGGCCCAGTTAGACCTTGTTTCAAAATGTGCAAAGGTAAGTGTTTAGGAGCTAACTTTGCTAATGTTGGTTTTATATAATGAAGTGAATGGGAGTTTTCCTGTGGCTCAAAGAAAATTTTTCCCTTTCTAAATCTACAATGCTTAGTATTTACAAGGTGCTATGAGTGTCACTCTGCCTCCCATCAATAACTTGAAATTTCTTATTTCTCAACATTTTCTTCTCATTCTATAAGATGGTACTTCTCCTGTGCCTTGATAGGGATTACTTGTTTATAGTGGTATTTTTTTTGTTGTCTTGTTTTTCTTTTTTAAAACAAATGAAAATCAACCCCAAGTCCCCTGTAGTGTCAGCATTAAAGAACAGATTAGAGTTCCAGTGGGTTTTCCAGAAGATACTTGGATTTCCTTTTTTTAATGCTTGTAGGAAGGACAATATCGCTCCTGTTTTAGTCTGGGGGAAAAAGGTATTTGAATAAATTCTGAAATTTGCTCAAAGATCATACAGGAAATCAGTGGCTGGAGGTGGGACTGCGCACAGGCCCCAGTTACAAGTGAGTACTCCTTGCCTCTCTAGACCATCCCTGGTTGTCTTGTAGAACTTCATTGAAGTTCATGTAAGATTTGAATACTGATGGCCATCCAAATGGATTTGCTTTATATATTTTTACTTCCTTTTTGTTGTGTTTCAGTTGCTGGAATTTCGATTTTAGTATCAAAGAGTTTCTTCTGTATTATTGTAGTTCTTTTCTACTTTAAAGCAATATGTGCATATCATCAGTATTCTATTTGCTTTTATGCTTTTTCTAGATCGCTGTTTTCCTTCTATATTTTAGCAGTTGAACAGCTTAGCTTTCCTTTTAAGATTGAGACTTTTTTTTAGTTTCAGAAACTACATTCCATATTCTAAAATTAGTGCTTTCTGGTAGTGTTGTGGTCATTGCATTTGTATGTTTAAAAAACCCATGGTTTTGCAGGAATAATGGAATTAAAAGGAAGACTTGCCTATTACACTAGTCCTTTCTGATGTAAAATCTCCGTGTGCACTTTGAACAGCAAGTCCATCATTACCATAAAGACAGTGTTGATTTAAAAGCATTGCCAATATTTTTTTATGCCCATGTCACACTTTCACGGTAACTTATTTACAGTCACTATTTGATACTACTGAATGATAGCCTAGCTGTAATATGCAAATCCATTTTCCCCCACTGGTAGTGATAAAACATTTGCAGCAGCTGAGCTGTAACAGGCAAGTAGGTACATTGTAATGGAGCAGCCATCTGTGCAGCAAGTGTAGCTAGCAAGCAAGCAAAAAAAATCCTTTGCTTGTTTGACATATCCTTCTTTAAAATATTTCAGCATGTGCAAGATGCGCTGGTCCGGTTGACAATTCATAAATACCTAAATTAATTTTCCCACACTTTTCATTAAATTGAGTACACTGTATGATATTTAATGTAAAATACTAGGACCAGGGTATGGATAAGACTGCAAAAATGGGCTCTGGCTTTCTCCATCAGTATCACAAAGTACTCCATCTTCATTTGCACGGTTACTGTGCCACCTGGGAATCAGGAAGTGGTAGTGCATGACTGTATGGCTCAATTTCATTAGTGTTGATCTTTTTTTTTTTTCTTTAATCTATTAGATAAACTTAATTTTGTAGTTGGTATTAAGAATCTAACTGTGTTACTTTGGGAGAGCAAGTTCAGCTTCTGCCTGTGTTCAGCTGTTTGGGGTTTGATTTTGGTTTTTAGTATTTAAAGTTTAGCAGTTTGAAAAACAAACCCCAGCTACATTATGGATTCTGAACTTTGACATCCAAGTTCCTTTTCTGGTATCTTATCCTTTCGTTAGAAACTTGAAAACCTGAGAGCCACAGGTGCATATTGCTGACCTTTGAAATGAAATTGCATTTGGGCCTCTATAGATTAATTATGATGGTCATTGTCAGCATGTTATATTTATTTCCAGCCTAGATATGGCAATACAGAGATGTGCTGCAGGAGGCAGGCATGTTCCCAGGGCCTTTGGTCCAGAGACCCTGAGCAGGTGTTGAGGATGAGCCGTGTGACAAGATCCTGTAGCAGGAATTAAGATATGCATCCAGGGGAC
>NW_010260009.1:44951-62071 GCF_000690775.1 Eurypyga helias
TCAGGGTAATAAGCTTGCAGTTGGTTTTGGTCTTCTGGAGAAGCTGGCAGAGGATGGCATGCAAAGAGGAGAACTGTGCTGTACAGAGGGCATACAGTATTTGTAACACTTCAGGGTTTATGTAACACTAAGTAGATTTCCTGAGTTTAAAGTGTTTGTTATCATTGTGTGGGTTATAAAACTCTTATGAAGAAATCTGGGAGAAATTTAGAAAAGGAAGTTAAAGACTGAAGATTGAACATATTTTAGAGGAAAGAGATAATGTGGAAGCAGCAGTGAATGGGCAGCAGTATTGTCAGAGCTCAGAGACAGTACCTTGATCTTGGATGGCCCAAATGAATCAGTGGAGTGATTCAGGAGTCATAGGGGCAAGAGATGAGCTGGAACAGATTAGTCTCAGAAACGGAAGACAGCGTATTTCTTACATATTACGGTAGAAGGAACAAAGTATGTATGTGGCCTGGGGAGGTACAGTGGGATGTAGCCAAGGGCTGAAGTGGCAAGAAATACTGTGTTCTCCTCAGTGGCAGAACTAAAGGAGTGGGAAGTGTTTGGAGAAGGAAAACAGGATTTAATTGTCTTCATTGAGTTCAGTTTGAGGGAGTGGAATGTATTTATCTGACATGGATATCTGCTTATTCTTCTTTTTTCATAATGTACATGTCGCCAGCCAGCCTCTGTGAAAATGTGAGGAAAATTGTAGCCAAGCCTACTGGTGCACTCTGAATTATGCCTGAAAAAACCTCAGCCTGAAATAGTAAAACATTACATTCTCCTTGGTTCTTACACATTTTTCACTTAAAGCAAAAATGCAAAACATTTCAGTAAGAAAATTTTTTAAACTGAAAAAATACTTCTAGAACTTAAAGAGAACATAAAAGTTTAACATCTGAATTGCAATTTTTAAACTTTCTAAAGAAGTATAAATAATACATTATATGACATCTGAATTGATTTCACATCAGTTTATGGGTGTTTTTACCTTGTTTGATACAAAACCCCACACTGCAGTAACTTTGACATAGCTTTTCATTTGCCTTGCTTATATTACTTGTCAGCGATAAAGTTTGAAAGGGAAGGTGGCTTCCTAGCTATTGGCTGAGTTTGGAAGGTGTTTCGTCCTTTTGATGGGCAACCTATAAAAACGTTAATTTATTCTTTGTAAAACGTGTCTATATTATCAGTGTTAGAAGAAAAAGTATAATACAGAAAAATACATCTGAAGGAGATAGTGAATTTTAAATCCTCAGGTTTGGTGGAATCGGCTGTCCCCCTCACAGGGGCTGAGTGAGACTGAGCGTTTCCAGTGACATCTGACTTCAGCTGGCACTGCCAGCGCTCCAGGCATTTCAGACTCTGGCTCTTAATTTGTTTCTTGGAATAGTAACAGTCCTCAGTTGTTTCTCTTTAATGTTTTGAACAGCTTTTCCACCCCTGCATATGTCTGAATGGAAACAAAGGGCTCTTTAGCTGGTCCTGCCTTTCCCGAGAGAGAGAGAACTTGGGAAGAGCTGGGCAGGGTGTTTTAGTGACTTACGGGCTCGGCTGTAACCCGTGGCTGCCCTGGGGTCACTTGGGAACAATGAGAGCTGGGCCGGGATTTTCCAGGTGGGATATCGGTTTGTTTTAATCAAGGAACGTTTCATTCTGTTTGTAATCCTTTTTACTGTACAGAACAGTTAGAAAAACTGTATAACTGTCCACTATTTTGTTTGTAATATTTTCCAGCGCTACCACCTGGGTTATTTTACGGCAGCATTTTACACGGTAGATGTCTTTTATCCACACACATGCACCTTTGTTTTATTTATTTATTCTTTTCCTTTGAAGCTGCCTGGAAAATATGCACCCTTAGTTGTATACCAAATCCTGTCTTGTTTAGAGCATAGTAAATAGAGCCCTTTGCACATGAGAAGAGTCCCTGCAGAGTTCCCTCACCAGCTATCTTGTGTCAATATCCCTCTGTTTGCCTCTGGAGGTAAATTTAGGGCAGGTTTTTCCTCCTCCAGTAAACCTGATCATTCTCTATGCTGGTGAGCTTGCCGAGCCCTTCCCACTGCTCCCGAGATTTAGGTTGCCCAAGTGATTCAGGTGGCTTTGTGTGTAGTCAGGAAAGAGCTGCGACCCTCCCGGGGTCAGTCCGAGGCAGCCAAGTGAGGCCTTTCTTCTGAGTTGTTTGCAGAAGAACCTTTCTGCTAAATGTCTAAGAAAAGTAACCTCTTAAATTTAAGCGATTGGAGTAGAAGGCTGACAGGAGAAGGTTTGGTGTCTTTTGTGTGTAAACGTGCACCGGGTGGGAAAGCATAAGGCGTTTTTCATCCCCTGCTTCCTCTGCCCTGTGAAACTCCCTTTTGTTTGAGGAAAAATCACGAAGGCATTGCATGATCCCAGCAGGCAAGAAGGATTTGGGGGGAAAAAAATAGGCATCTCCTCACTGAATGGGGCAGTACTTTGTTATTTCCTATTTGTCTACAGTACATGTACTTCATTGCCAAGTTATTTGAATGCCTCCTGGTTTAATGTGCTTATTTTCATGTCAAAGTAAGGGAAGTTGAGAGTACTTATGTTTATTTCCAGGTGCAGAACTGAGGCTGACACATTTAAAGATACCCTGAAAATCTGTGGTGGAGTAAGGAAATGGTGTCTTTAATCCTAGATTAGGCAGCAGCTACTGAGCCTTTCTGCCTTGATGGTCTTTGCAGGAGAAGTTCAGCTAATTCCCTCTCGAGCGCTGGCAGTCTCTGTTGGCTTCCATACTGTCTTGGGAGGCTTTGTATAACCTCACCATGAGAGCCTTTGATGGATACATCCTTTGTTTCCCTACTAACACTTCAAGGTCTATCTTTGCAAGGAAAAGGGCAAGACTTCCTTTTTTATTAGAAATGAGAAATTAGATCTCCAGCAATCTTTTGACCTCTACTAAAACTTCCTGGAGCCAGCAGACCCTACTGTTCCCAATTAAAAAGTTAACTTTTGAAATTAGGCTTTAATCAACAGAATTTTAGAGCTGTAGTTAGGGAAGTTAATAAAACAAGTTTTTATTTCTCTTTGGTTGAGGACTTTATTTTTAGTAACTGATTTTTCACTTTTGATTAAATACCGTTGCATTCAGAATGTGTTTTGTTCAAGTGTTAGTGCGTGACGAGGAGATTAAAAATGTTTTTTAGATTGCACAGTTAAAAATACACATAATATTTACAAAATAAATTACTTTATTTCATTTCACTACATTTTAGTGTGTGTGGTAAAGGATGGCAAGATCTTATTTCATAGAAAGTTGGGTAGAGTAGAATATTATCAGTTGAAAGGGACCTACAGTGATCATCAAGTCCAACTGCCTGACCACTTCAGGGGTGACCAAAAGTTAAAGCATGTTACTAATGGCATTTTCAAAATGCTTCTTAAACACTCACAGGCTTGGGGCATCGACCACCTCTCAAGGAAGCCTGTTCCAGTGTTTGACCACCCTCTTGGTAAAGAAATGCTTTCTAATCAAGCATTTGCTTGGACTTGAAGTCTTGGAAAAGCCTCATCCACTTCACTTCAAAATGAAGCTTTAAAATTGGTATGCTTTTGGGTGCATGGAATTAGCTGGGAGAGTTTAATCTATTAATAAAAATTGCCACCTTAAATAGGGTGCGGCTAGTGTTGCCCCATG
Organism: Eurypyga helias; assembly: GCF_000690775.1. NCBI lineage: Eukaryota > Metazoa > Chordata > Aves > Eurypygiformes > Eurypygidae > Eurypyga > Eurypyga helias. The sequence goes on from NW_010260009.1 coordinate 48,610, forward strand.
TTATTTGCATCTATTTCCAAATAACTTGTGTGTGTGGTAATGCTTGGCTTGAGTGATCATTGCTGTTTGGTTCCACAGGAGAAAATGCTGGAGATGTAGAGCAGAGGGCAGCAATAGGAATTTAATGTCAGCACTTCAATTTCTCCCCATCGTCCTCTCCTCCAGCCTGGGTTGCGACTGCTAATTTTCAGCAGCAGGGCTCGTGACCTGAAGCCAGCATACCCAGTCTCCTTTTCCATGGAGTGAAGGAGAATCATGATTTTTTCACTCGCAGTACTGCCTCACACTTCTTGGCTGTATAAAGCAAGTATGTTGCTGAGGGAATGAGGTGTTTCATGCTTCCCATTGGTGGGAAAGTAAAATTTTCCCTTCCACGTGTTCATTGATGATGTATGCTCCATGGTGTGTCTCCATTCTCTTCCCCGCTGCGTCCCCTTACTGCAAGGGCTGCCCCCGGCTGCCTCCCTGTGCTTGGGGGTGGGCAGCAGTGTGGCAGCGAGGCAGGAGGATTGGGGGCTGTGTCACTCGGATATCTCGCCTGGCCCCCAGCTCTATTGCAGAAGAGCCTGTGTTTCCCTAGGTCCTGTGCCATATCTGTCAGTCCCTATGGATGCATTTGTAGTGTCTGAGGTGATGCTGGGTACTTGAGCTGTTCCGCTCGTACCTGGTGATTTGTCTTTAAGGAGAATTCCCTCTTGAGATGAAAATAACCTGAGGCCTTTCAGACTGGGTGTAAGGCCGTGTACCTGGGGGACAGGACTGGGGAGATGATTAGTGGCCCTCAGGTTCTCCTCTTGTCCCCTGGGGGGGAAGGCACCAACCTTACTTGTGCGCGACTCAGATGTGGCAGGAACGCAGCGCGAGTGATTGCTGACTAGCATTGTCTCGCAGGGTGCCCTGTTGCTGAACGTCCTCGAGGCTTTCCGCAGGGACACCGTAATTTTAATGTGGAGATTCTGTACTTGAGTGATTTGCTTTGTTCCCTTAAGATTCTGAAAATATAAAAGGGGAAGGGAACTTTACGTTGTGCTGTGTCTCAACCCAACATTTTGTTGTTTAAATCCTTGTGCTAAATGACCATTATGGATGCTGCAGGGAGGGAGGAGAAAAGCTCCTCTAAGTGTGGTAGTGATAATTGACCCACTTAAGAGAGCTGCTCTAATTTTGCATGTTACAGCATCCTGGAAGTTCAGATAAGAATGTTGATCTCTCCAGCTAATAGGATTTCTAAATATATCATCCAAAAGAAGCGGGAGGACTGTAATTGTGCGTGTGTGTATGTTCAGGCTAATGTTTTGTTTAAGAAATGCACACTCTGAAAATTTGCTTTTCTGTTAACTCGTTACTAACTCAGGATAAAATAGTATTTGACCTTTAGTGCTGGCAAGAGGAGACCCGATCCTGCCCCGTTGAGTTTGCTGACAAAATTCTCACCAGCTTTTGTGTAGAGGAGTGACCGACTTTTTTCCCCTCAGGATGTTGGTACCCAGCAGGTGGCTCAAATTGTCAACTTTTCCATAATGCAGCATTAAACAAAGCATCTGCAGAGATAGAGAGTGGGACAGGGTCACAAGATGGCCTGTCAAGATTACAGATTTTGGCTGGTTTTGATAGCTTTGTTATTTGTTTTCCCCATTTAAGGGAACTTTTAAACAGTAAAGGTCAAAATATTCCTCTTCTGCATTTTGACTGCAGAAATACTTTATTGCTTTCCAGAGCAGAGTGTTTCAAGTCTCTCTCGGCAGTTCTTTCTCAAAGCACGTCGATGGGTACTACTGCTGAAAACCATGGGGTTTGCGGGCAATAGAGCAGTTGCACATGAATTGTTATGATTTTGGAGATCCTTTGCCCATCATATGTTTCTGTGTTGGGCCAAACCCAGTCATTGCAGTCCCTCTTTGAAATGAAGAGACAGGCTTTACTCTGCAGGCATTTGTGTTAGGTCCACGGAAAGCCTTGTCACTGGGCTTGAGATCCATTACGGGCAGGTAGAAGTGTTTATTGTTGGGCCATCCTGTGCCCTGTCACCGTGTTGGGCCTTGTGTAATGCAGAAACTCTTACAGCAGAAGCACCTGAGCCAGATTTTGGATGCACGTAATAGTGGTCTGTTGTTGCGTTCATAAAAATAATAATTAATAAAACTCATTGCATGGTCTGTCCTCTTAGTAATTAGGGGTTTGGGGTTTCTGAACTGCTGAGACATTCTCGTGGTAAAGGTGAAACAAGAAGAGAAACAGAAGCAAGGAAGAGGAAAGCTATGAAGTGATCAGTAATACCAGGATAAAAAGAGGAGGGGCAGCCCTCGCTTCCCAGCAGCACTGAGCGGGGTGATGCTTTGAAACATGGTGGCAGAGACACGGGAGCTAATGAGGGGAGCGAAGGCAGGATGCGTTCTGGGTGATGGATGAGGGGAGGGAAGTGTGATGGCAGAGAGGCGCCCTTCCAGTGAAATAAATACAAAGGAGGGGCGATAAGGAAGGGGATCACACGTCTGATGTCTTTGACCTTCAGTGATCCTTGCCTGCTTGTGGAAATAAATATTTAACTATCTTCTTAGAGCTTGTTTAAAAGAGGAAATGATTAGGTTGGGGCTCTGGTTAATTCAGAAGTTTATCTCTGCATCTGAATTCTGGTGCTTATTGTCGGCAAAACCAGCACTGTAACTGGGTGGCGTTTTGACCTGATGGGAGCTGATGTGTTGCAAACAGCAGTTAACTAAAAAAGTGTGGTATAGCTGGCCATTGTGTAGCACATTCTTGCTTTTGTCAGAGGATGTGCTGGATGTGGTGTGGGATGTGGAAGAGACGCTTCCCCTTCCTTCCCTGCACCCCCACCCCCTTTAAGAAAAGAGAAGAAAAAAAATAGATCAATTATGGTTGATGTTTTTGATCCGGTCACTGAAAGATATTCCTGGCTGTAGCCATCACTAACGCTTTCTGCATTTTAATACTTCAAAGTCAATTAGAAAATTAAATGCTCCTCTTCATTACAATAATTTTGAAGATGGCGTATTTGCATTTTAATGCAGTAAGAATGATGTCTTAGACAAATTCGTATTATTAAATAGTTAATTAAGATCAGTAATGCGAAACAGGGTGAAAAAAAGCCAGTGTGTTGAGACCTATAAGCACTTCTGTGCTTTCTGTCTGTAAATATTATTTTCTCTTGAAGCCTTCTAAAGCTGTGTCCACTTTCATCATGTTCTAGGTCTTCTGCATTTTTTTTTTTTGTCTCGCACTTTTTGATGTTACAAGTACAAAGTGAAGGTATGTCAGAGAAACAATATTACCTTTCAAATTTGTTTTGGAAATACAGGGTTCATTCTCATACCTGACCTGTCCTCATATCTTGAAAGTGGTCTTGATAATGATTTCTTACCTCTTAATTAAGCACAAGCCTTTTAAAAATCGGTAAAAGTTCCCCTGAAGAGCTGTCTTATCGCTGCAGATGCTTGTCACTGGGATTTTGTTTGCGTGCCACAGTCTTCATACGCAATCTTCATATTAGAAATGATTTGCAATGAAAGATTTTTAGCATTTTGTAATCTCATGCCAAGTAGAATCCTGAGCTGAGCCTTTTCTAACCTCTTCCCTGTTAGCCTGCTGTTACGGCACGTCCCTGTCCTTCCTTGAAGGCAACAGAAGATGTCTTAAGTTTCACTGCCAGACTGGCTCGGTATTGTTGTAAGTACAAATGATGTAATACTCAATCACGTGGTGGCATGTCTGCTATTTTCTCCCCTTTGAGGGAGAATAATCTTTCCATCTTAGCCCGTTTCAGCAGTTTGGGAAAATAGCAGCCTTAAATGAGACCCAGAACAACCAAAATTTTGATTTCTTCCAGAGCTCTGCTTTTGAAGCCAAGTGTTCCCTCTGCCTCCTTTATTTTGACTTGCTAATTGGAAATAAGATGTTGAAGATAATGTGTGCTTTGAAGCTTGTGTATTGAGTATTTTATTTAGATTTAATCCTTTAAACAATAAACCATCAGTTGCTGAGTTCTCATCTTTAGATCGGCTGTTGGTGAATCATTTAACTTTTCAACATCCTTCAGTTTGGGAGAAACACACTAGTCTCAGTGATGTTTTGACTGCATGTGTTGGTAAAGTGCTATGAGATTTGCTAATCAGTATTTTTAAATGGAGATATATAACTGTTTCTTCAATGAAGGAGCAGCTTGTCTGCCAAAAATAAAGTCTTAGCTTATGCCTCGACAGGGAGTTGAAATTGGAGTGCTCTTCAGATTCCTTTTGTATTGGTAAGCAGGGAGGAACGGTGAACAGTATATTTTATGTTATCACATATGAACTACTCATAATGGAAAGCAAATTTTGAAAGAGGGGAAATGTATAGACTGAGAAAATATCCTTTTATTGTGGACAGAAAATTGCGTCTAACATAATATGCTGTAATCTTTTCAATATGAAGGGAAAATTGTGCAGTAAAAATACATATTCAGCAAATGACATGTACTAACTGAAATGTAAGTCTTTATTACGTAAAAACCAAACATTGGTTCTGTCTTATTACCAGGAGAATTTCTCACCTTATCTGTTTTACAATATTTTCCCATCTATAATTGACCTTTTTAACTTCTGATTGTGCTTGTAGGGAGCCTTTTGGCCTTGCAGTTTCCAAGGGAAAACGAAGTTGTTATTGTCACTTTAGGTACTGTAATGTGTGGCACAATTCTAGGACAGACAAAGAGCTGGTGTTTCAAGTTAGACTGCAGAAAACTTGAGAGGTCACCTGAACCTGTTAGTTTCTGAGAAAGCAGGTGTTCTTGCTTTCCAAGGATTTTGTCCCCTTCTGGCTAACTTGAATTAAAAACACCATCCACCCCCTCGAAGCCATGGCTTCAGAGTAATGAAGTTCTGCCTATTCAGCTCTAAAAGTTGAGGTGGTAGGTGCTTTTTTTTATGGCGAGTTTTCCTGCTGGGGAAAAGAGCTGGGCTGTCTGAATTGAGAATATTTCTTTTGAAATTTGCCTTTGAAATCACCGATGGACCAGCCTTGATCTCCAGGGTAATGAGGATGGAAATGTAAAATAATTGAAGTAGTTGTAAGTCATTACTGAAGAAGTTGTCTTAAAGAAACATCTGGAGGTTTCAGCTGCTGCATCTCAGTTGGTACCTGAAATCAGAGAACACTCCATTGTGTACTTATTTGGAGTTGAAAGTTTGGGTTCCCACATGAGGGCTGTTAGATTTTGCAGAATCTAAGTTGAATTTTCTTTCCTTTGTGAAAATTTCTGGTCCTTAAAGGATCAGTCTTCTATGGAATGCAACAGATGGACTGCATCTGTGCTGCTGTCTCTGAGGGACTCCCAAATCACTGCATTCCTGTCACATCTGGAGGACCCAGTTCATTGCCAAAAATTTTTTTCCAGTGCATATTCAGATTATAGTTTTTCAGTTGAAAAATATTTTTGTCAATGTTCCGTTTCAAATTTGTTACCTTCCACCTAGACTCCAAGCTCTTGCGGTGACAGAGGAAAGTAACTCAAGTATTGGTCGCTGCTGTATTTGTTCCTCAGCCTTTGAACTGGTGACTTCAGTGTCTCGGCTGCTTCTCATAGTGTCGTTCGGTGATGAAACAAGAGGATGCTCCAGCCCTTGGTTTTTACTGGTAGCGTTGCCAGCCCTCCCAGCGGAGCTGGAAATTGGTCACTTTTCTCCTGTTGCAACTGGAGAAATGGAAACACAATCAGGATCCAAGAACCTTGGCTGAGAGGCGGTATCCAGAACATGAGGTCAGCATCAAAAGAAGAAGCTGCAAACAAAAGTAGCTTGACATGTGTTTCATCACAAGAGTCCTTACTGACAGGTTCTAGGATGGGAGAAAAGAGAATACAGAGCATTTTCCACCAGGTCTGTCTTCAGCAGACAGAGAAGGTGTGGTATGTACAGGAGACTGTTTATATAGACAGTATATCTGAAGGTGATGAAATACGGAGGAGACAATCCAGAAAGTTTGTGTCCTGTGAGGATTGTAGGGTAATTTAGATTGGAAGGGGCCTCTGGATGTCATTTCTCCAGTTCCCTGCTCACGTCTTCAGTAGATTGCTGAAGTCCTGCTCTGGTTGAGTGTTGGTTGTCTCTAGCAGTGGACATGTCATACACTCTCCTGGCACCCTATTGCAGTGTTTTACCTTCATGGCAAAGGTTTTTATTTTTGTCCCCCTAGTGTCTAATTAGATTTTCTTTTGCTGCAACTTGCATCTATTGTCTTTCGGTGTGTCTGAGAAGAATTTGGCTCCATATCCTCTCTACCCCCCTCACCAAGTAGTTAAGTCAGCATTATATCTCCCCTAAAGCCTTTTCTTCTCTGGGTGGAACAAGCCCAGCTCCCTCAGCTTTTCCTGGTGCCTCACGTGCTCCAGCCTTGTGACTGTCTCTGTGGCCATCCGCTGTAGTCACTCCAGAGTGCTGAAGTTGTACTTAAGAACCTGGACCTGAAGGGGGCTCTCCAGATGCAGCTTCATAGGTACTGAATGGAGGGGAATAACCACTTCCCTCGTCTGATGGCTGCGCTTTTGCTAATACAACTTGGTAAATATTTGACCTTTCTTAATGCACGAGCGTGCTGCTGACTCCTGCTTAGCTTGTCCATGGGGACCTCCAGCTCCCTTTGTGCAGGCTGTTCCCTAGCCTGTCAGCCCTAGCCTGTACTGTAGCGAGGGCTTATTCCATCTCGGGGGCAAGACTTTGGAAGCAGTTTGAAGACAGATGCAGCTCCTGTCAGCCTAGTTCTCCAACTTGCTAAGATCCCTCTGAATGGCAGCTCCACCTCCTGATGCTTCCCCAGCTTGGGGTCCTCTGCACACTAGCCTAGGGTGCCTTCAGCCATGCTGTCTTGTCTTATTGCTAATCCAGACAGTGTTGCCCCTGAGGGATTTCTGTGAGTACCTGTCTGCTAGCTGGACTTTTAATCTGTTACTTTATTAGTCACAGCCCCTTGAACTTGGCAGTCCAGCCAATTTTGAGCTTACTTTCTAGACCAGCTAGCCATACCATGGTTTCTCCCATGCCTGTGTTGGTGCCATGTAAAACGGGTGGGTGGGAGACACTGCTCAGGGGTGCAGCTGAGCTCTCTTTCCGCTCGGCAGTTGAAGCGTATGGCTAGTGCTCTGTGCGGAGAATTTCTTAGAGTCCAGAGCGATTTTGTCTTCTGGTGGGCACAACTGGTGCTCGTTGTTCCAGAGGAGGCCACGAAGATGCTCAGAGGGCTGGAGCACCTCTGCTATGGGGACAGGCTGAGAGAGTTGGGCTTGTTCAGCCTGGAGAAGAGAAGGCTCCGGGGAGACCTTACAGCACCTTCCAGTACCTGAAGGGGCTACAGGGAAGCTGGGGGGGACTTTTTACAAGGGCCTGTAGGGACAGGACAAGGGGTAATGGGTTTAAATTGAAAGTGGGGAGGTTTAGATTAGATATCAGGAAGAAGTTCTTCCTGGAGAGGGTGGTGAAGCACTGGCACAGGTTGCCCAGAGAAGCTGTGGATGTCCCGTCCCTGGAAGTGTTCAAGGCCAGGCTGGATGTGGCTTTGAGCAACCTGGTCTAGTGGAAGGTGTCCCTGCCCATGGCAGGGGGGTTGGAACTGGATGGTCTTTAAGGTCCCTTCCAACCCAAACCTTTCTGTGATTCTATGATTATTTTTTTGGTTTAATTTTTTTTTTTTTAGGGTTGGTGACCAAAGCTTCTTCCTGACTTGCAGAAAACCTGGATTCACTTCCATAAGGGGAGTTAAGAGCTGAGAGAGAAGTCAGGGCTGAACCCTGCCTGTTCTCTTCTCAAAGCTGTTGTTGCTGTGCAATATAAAACACAAGAATTGTGGGGCCAGGAGAAGAGCAAACAAGTGGAAGCTTTTGTAGGTGAATAACCAGGCTTCGAGAGGGTGTATGTCTCGTTCAGCTTCTTTCTCTCAGGTTCTGTGTTTATTTTTTTACTAATATATTTATTATATATGAATATGATGAGCTAATATGTAAACGGTTCTGGCAGCAGGACTGCAACTCCAGTTTGCTCTCTCCTAGCTGAGGGTCCTGATGATGGAAGTGTAGAATTCATAGTATGTTATGGAGAAGGTCAGTATTACAATCCCCATCTTCTGGTTGGAGAAATGGAGGCACAGAAGGGAAGCAAAATCAGTTGCTCATCAGGGCAGTAATATGATATAGATATGTTTGTCCCGTGTACATCTGTATCTCAGCAGTAGTATGCTGCCTCCCAGATGTGGGAGTCCTGTTCTGCATATTTGTGCATATATCTACTACGTTTTGCTAAGGCCCTGGAATATACTCTTCCAAGTATATTAGCTAAAACAATTGGAATTTTTAGCTAAAATTGTGAAGAGGAGCAAGTTCTGCAAGCTCACTAGCTCTGGTGTTATATTGAGCTTGTTATCAAAATCCTAGGCTGAATTTGTAAGACTTAGCAGTGGGGAAAAAGGTTACCATTTTTCTTGAAAGCTTTGCAGATATGGCACAATCGGTGAGCAGCTGTAAACACGAGACCCACAATAGCATTCTCGGTGGTTGTTTGGAGCAGAGCTGTATTTTAGGAGCTTGCAGTCAGTGTGCTGCCGAATGTTATTTGAAATTACGCTGCTTGGTTACAATAAAACTACTGCAAGTCTGTGTGAAAGGAGTCTAAGGAGATCTTTCCCAGCATATCACCAGCAGTTTTTATTTTCCCAGAGGCAGATTATATGTACATCATTAGTGGTTTTTTTTTTTTATCGTGTAGAATTCTAGCAGCTAAGTTCAGAGCTTCTTAAAAACTGATAATGAAAGAGCAGTCTCCGTGCTCTAAGAGACATAAGATAAGTACTTGCCATTGCCACAGCATTCAAAAGAAGATAATACATGGACAAAAGTTTAAAATGACGCTTCAGGAAAATATTCCTCATTTTCCGTCTTGATTACAACCATTTAACGAAGGTTGTTAACTTTAAGAATGTGAGAAATGCCATTTCCAATCCCAGTTAACTTCAGTGGGTTCACTAAGTGATGCTGTGCAACATTGCCTTGCGATGCTTTGGGATTTTCTGCTTAAGTGAAATAAATATTGACAGTAACGCCAACAGAATTCCAGTATTTGTGACAAGTACAGAATTGCAGCAGATATCTTACTGAAGACCTGAGTTTTCATAGGATATCAGTATGTGTATTCTGGCCCCATCCTCCCCTCCTCTCCCCTCATTCTCCTTGCTCCAATAAAGGGTTTTCCTTTTGCTCCTTAATGATCCCTTCGTAACAATGAATACCCAAAAACCAAGGAGTTGGCACTTACTTTATCTTTAACTTGAATTGATATGTGTGTTTACAAAGTAATTTTAGAGCAAACTGGTGCAAAATCAAATTAAATATTAAACTGAATAAAGGATTTAAAATTTATTATAGGTGTTTCTTAGCTGTGTGTTGTGAATAATAGAGGTATGAAAATTAGGACTGGCATACTCAAAAGGAGGGACTCAATCTGATATGCATTGCATCTCTATTAGAAGGAGCTCAGGATGTCACTTAGCTCTTAAGCCCTTTTTACATGTTTTGGCCAAGAGGACAAGTTTCTATGTTGATTTGCATATCGTAAACCTACTAGTTAGATCAGGATGTTGCATTAAAATGGGTTGTAGCTTGGGTTTTTCAAAGGCAGGGAGATGGTCTGAAGACTAATTGACCATGTAGTTAGTTACCTACTGGGAGATTAGGGCTGAAATACATTTGCAAGCTTGTTTCTCTGACCCTTTGAAAAGACTTGGGAATCCCAGAGTCAAAATGTGTATTATAATGTTAAGATAATCAGAATATTTCAGAGCATTTTACCAAGGAAGGGGAAACTGTTGTCTTTCTTCTTTATCATCTTTTTATAATGATGAAATGTTGCCTGTGGAACAAGTGGCAAAAATGGAAGGAACCCATTGTCCTGAGGCACAGCCTAGAGTCTGACTGGGCTATGCCTTTCAATTTCTTGGGTAAAACTGATTCAAAAAAGGAAGCATTTATTTGCCACCCGTTCGTACAGATGAAATACAAAGTGTATCAAATGCCTGTGACTATTTTCCCTGTTTATCTCAAAGATTTGTTCTTGAACTCTGAAAGTTAGCTACCTTAAGTCTGAAATACGTTGCCTTTCTTCCATGCCGTGTGAACTCCTCCTTCCACCTGCTGTATTATACTTGTTCAAGGACCAAATTTGATCCTTTTCTAGGGGCAACTTTTCAAGACACAAACTTGTTTTAAATTTAAAACCCAATATATTATGTCCTTGAAGTAAAATGCGTCTTGTTGAGAATCTTATCCAAGTGTGATGCATCACTTGTCTCTAGTCCCTGAAAGGTATTTAAAGTTGGTATTTGATATTTTTAAAGTTAGAAAAGCTATTGCAAGGTGGTCTTTTTAGTTCTTGAGCCCTGTTCAGCTGGGCTCTTGGGAATTGAAGGTATCTTCTCACCCTGCCAGTGACAGCTTAAGGTAATCTCTCCTTTGTGTATTGCTGTGAAGCAGTAGGGGATATGGGTGCATATTGTGTCTTGTCCACAGGTTGGTAAATTCAAACGTGCTAACTCAGTTGCTTCTGTCTGCCACATCCCAAGATACATGGATAACTGTCCAAGGAGGTAATGTGAGTTTTCTACTCCCATACTGCTAAATATACCTCCCTTGAACACTCTTAGTCGTACTCTAAAGCATAGCCTTGTGCAAAGCATGTGCAAATTGCGTTACTCTACATTTGTTAAAATGCTTTATTAGCAACTCATTTGGGATAAGCTGTTATTTATGAACCATAAGGCAAGCCCAGAACTCTCTTTCATAAAAATCAAATCTGTACACCTCTCTACTGTTACGACTTATGTAGGTTTCTGCTACAGTGAGCGTGTAGAAATCTTTTATATATATTTAGTGTAGGCATTTCTTATAGTGAAAACATGGGTTGAGGATTTCTCAACCCACTGATGCAGCACATCAGTTTAGCTCCATGTTTTCCTATTTATTTTATTGAAAATGATTAAACCGGACTGCTTTGAGGAGTTCAGCAAGTGTGAAAGTGGGGTGTTGTCCTGACTTCCAAGCACTGCTGATAGACTAGTCCTAAGCACCCAATTTTCAGCGCCATGCTGTGCTTATGGTCCTTAACAAAGGCAAGTGACTGGGAAAGTTATCGTGAGTTACTGTTCTGCCATTGATCAAACTTGCCTTGATGACTACAAGAGCAGTAATTAACAGTTTGGTGGCATTTGTGAAAGCGTTGCTCAGTCCATACCCCAGGAGAGAGCTGGATGCATTCATGAAGCCGTTACGCCTGGTGTTTTCCAATGGGAGCGCTGTAGGTGCAATGAAGGGTGGGAATGCAGAGAGCAGGAATACACAGCTGGGGAGAAAGGTATTCCTGGACTGCCCGCTTTCCGAATACAAGGGCTCCCTTTGGTGCGTGGCGGTGAGTATTCGGCTCAGGTAGCAAAAGAAGTTAGTGCCTACAGGCATCTGATACAGAAGGGTTTATTCTGTTAGTGTGTTACGTTACATATGCTGATACGATTCTCTTAAAGGCCATTGAGAATGGGAAATGTAACACATCCAATGGTTGTACTTCCCACCAAAGGCTGTTAAGAAGTCAGCAGCCTTGGAATGGCAGGGATATGATTCTTTTTTCTTTTTTTTTTTGCTATACTTTTTCTTAAAACAAAGGCTCTAGTGTCAGAAATTTTCTGAGTAGCACTGTTTTATGTGTAAGACTAGCTAATGCTTGTGCACGGATAAATCAAGTTCACTGATACTGGCAGGAAGGCAGCGCCTGAGTTTCCATGCAAACTCTGCCACGTCCCAGTGCTGGGTGCAGCAGTTGCTGTGCTCCCACCCCACGAAGGTCTGTTGAGATGAATCCCTGAGGAGCACGTAAGTGCATTAGGCGCAGTGTGGGTATGAAAGCAAAGATGTAACACGTGGCTTCTAGCATGGAAAATGTAAAACATTCTGTATCTGCAGAATTTGGGTTTGTTTCTGGTTTAATTGAACACCAATGCTACTTCTCAAAAAACAGAGCTGGGTGTGTACTGTGTGTAAATCAGAGCAGTACTGCGATGAACTTTCACACAGGAACTGTGTATGTACTTAAAACAAGGAAGGTGTTGCCAGCTTCATAAGACTTTGGTTTATTATAAAGCTATTATTCTGCAGGCTTTTGCTCCTTATTTGTTTTAAGGTTTCTCTTTCAGATAAGGTAGGTCTTTGTGTTTTGGAGCAAGCTGGGGAGAACTCTGCAAACAGTGTTACTTTAAAGAGAAATTTGAGAAGGTGGCTTGAGTGACTGGGAGATTGTCTCAGGCTCTAGTTCTGATGAATGCTTTAAGCCAGCGTGAGCTGGCACGGCTTCAGAAAGAAGTCATCTTGCTTTGCCCTTGCCTGCACAGTCCTCCCCCAGTCTATCCCCTTGCCTTCTATCAGCCCAGGTGTTTGTGCAGTTATGTGTGAGCTGGGGAGTTAATCCAGCTGAAAACAGGCCAAAAAAAAAAAAGAAAATATTTATTTCGGACAGATCCCGTCGCTGGTTTTCCATGTTGTTGCACAAATAGCAGCCTAGGGAGGGGGGTGGTAATGGGCCAGAATCAAGCCAGTTTGGGGCAGGATGGATGAAATTATTGTCTTGGTTCTCTGTGCATCTTTCCAAACTCTCTCCGTGTGGAGTTTTCTGAAGAGCAGACCGTCAGGCCCATGAGTGTGCAGGTTTCCTTTGCCACCTCTGAGCAGGCAGCGATCTTTTTTCTGCTTCTAGTTTGTGCCACGTCTCGGTCTCCCGCCAGCTGCTTCACGTTTCCAAACGTGTGTGTTGCTGCTCTGCTGAATACCCGATTGTCATCTCAGAATAGTTCTCCCAAATCTGCACCTCTGTGTTTTGTGAAACTTTTCTTTCACTGTTGGTACAAGAGTCATAACCTTTACAGAATTTGTACACAGGGAAAAGAGACCTGAACTCCTCTACTTGTACTTAAATCTTTACTATTGGTGTCCGGGAGCTTTTTTTAGTGCCTGCTTTATTACCAAATGGTTGTTCTGTGCAGATTTTTGGACTGTAATTTCATACCTGCTTATGTGTTTGAACTCTTTTTCAGACATGGGATGTTTTCTCCAATGGCTCCACTATTTACTCTTGTTTCTTTTTCCCTTGCAGCTTGAGCTTTGCTCCTTTCCTGGTGCCTCTCTTCCATTCTTGTCTGCCAGCCCTGCTCTACTTTTAAGTTCTTCCTTAAACCTTGCTTCTCCTAGCAACCTCTCTTGTGTTCCCTCACTAGTGCTTGTTCAATTTACTGTTCAGGGGACGGGGTCTCTTTCTTGTTTGGAGACTTTGTTGTTTGAATACACCCAACGGTTATTAAGACATGGTCACATCATCCAAGTTGAAGATTAACCTCCTGTCTCTCAAAACTTTAAATTTAATGTTTATACTTTAATTCTATGCCTAAATTT
>NW_010260009.1:62102-64327 GCF_000690775.1 Eurypyga helias
GCTAACTAGATTATCGTTCAGTAGTGTAGTATGGATATTCTTTGCATATTTTCTCCATCTGATAGCCTGAGTAATTGCGAGATGACTGTACAAACATTTTGGGACTGGAAATGTATTTTTTATTTTACTTTTGGTTGTGTTGGGCTGTGTTATAAATTTAATTGCGACTATGCAAATAATTTGCAATATCCTACAAGGCAGGTTATGAAGTCAGTAACACTAGGAATACAGCCTAGTCCCAGTCCTTTGAAGACTCTACTCTCTAAGGGCAGCGTTTTCAAGTGCTGAACGCTTGCTGCATATTCAGCTAGCCTGGCATGCTTTTGAAATGTTCCTCTAAATGGGAATGACTCCGAAGACAATTATTAAGAAAAGCTGCAGCATTAATTTAGTAAAGACTGAACTGTACGTGCACTGGGGAGTCTGAAGGTTAATGTAGCTCGCAGGCGTTGGATCCATCCAGTCTAACAGGCCATGGTGCCAGCCCAGTTGCCCCAGATTTTGTCTACAGTCACTGGAGATGGGAGGGGAGACCTGGTGTCAGAGGCTAATTCAGATCTTGGGTGAGCCAGAAAGCTACGCTTCTAACCCTTTCAGTTAACACCATGAAATCGGGCAAGGCGGAATGCAGCCCGAAATGTCTGTCTCCTTTTTAATAATCTGCCCAGGTGGCTGTACGATGCTGAGTTACTGCCAGTGAATTTGTCTGACTATGAAGATAATGACGTGGCATGTGCTGAAAGGGAACTGGTAGAGAAACATCCTGATTTACCTGTGGAAGGAGTGCGGCACTGCTTTTTGTCCCTGAGTTGGGGGTTTTGGAATTCAGAATATAGAAAAATAGTTTTCTGAAATGCAGACGTGTAGCTGTGCGCAGAGAAGGAAAAAACCCAAGGGACCAAAATGCGATACTATTTTAGCTCATGCGTTAATCTACACAGAAGTAAAGATAGCTTTTTATGAAATGACATTTTTACTTAGTTTGATTTGCTAAATGCTGGTTTTATTTGTATACTGGAGAGCAGCCTGTGCTATGTGGACAGCTTTGCACATTCAAAATTGCAAACTTAAACTTTGGAAACTAGCTCCGTAGGACTTCAGCCTCGAGGCAAAGCTTTTGTTAGAGTTATCAGAAATGAGTTTTCTATGAAAGAATTGGTTTTAGTTATTATTTTCTAATTGTTTTAGTTCGGTGTCGTTGGGAAAAGAAATGTTTACTTCAAACAATTAGTGCTGTCAGTCAGTTTTAATTAATTGCTAATTAAAATGGTGAAAGTTTGTAAAGCAGCAGAGATATAACTGTGATAAGTCATAATCACTTGTATGAAAACATGCAAAGGGAAGTTTGTGAATTGGCTGTTGAACTGAGAGGTGGAAAACTGGGTTCAGGGCCAGCCAAGTACTGTCACTAATTCTTCACACGGGTATCACTCCGCTTCTGTGTCCACCCTCCCTTTTGTCTTATCTCCACATGTGTGTTATTTTAAGTGCTTCTGAAATGTTCCCATGTCTTACGTAGCTTATACAGAACCATAACACTGAAATTACAAATATTGTATTTCATTTAGAACTTGAGGAAAATTTATTATTCAGATTTCTTTTTTCAGTCAGATTTCCCATTAAGCTTTGCTAGTTTATTTTGCAGTCAGCTGAGTTGCTGGAGCTGAGTACAGGGAGGGACTTTACATTTAAATATTTATTTAATGGATCTGGTTTTAGTTTGTTAGAAACAGAAAGCATTTTAACTTCAACTGAAGAAAAGTAACGCTTCATTAGTGGACAGTACACTCTTATGGATGTCACATTTCTGCTGAGTTGTTTGCAGTCATGATTCCTTGGCATTTGTCCTCTCTTTCTAGTATGGCTGATTTTGTAGTAAGCTTGTAATAATAAGTAAAAAAAGTTCTGAAGGAAGCTTATGAAAACTAGCTAAAATAAATACTAGACTCTGTCTTCTCTGTGCTGCTCATATGTGCTTGTGTCTCCCAGATATGACGGGTTACGTAGTGGAAGAATTTTGACACAATAGCATGAAATAATCTGCTTGAAGGTTTCCTGATTTTTGTACATTGTCAGACACTAAAATCAAGGTGGTTTTAATTTTTTTTTTTTTTTTAGAAGGAGGGTGAAGAACTATATTGTAAATTATGCGATTTTAAAAGCATCTTCCACAATTTATTCCTGTATCTGCATATAACTTTGGCAAATGGCAGTTTTGCCTCCTG
>NW_010260009.1:64358-73609 GCF_000690775.1 Eurypyga helias
CCTGCTGAATGTTAATACTGAAAACCAAGGGGATTTTGCTGCATACAAGTACTTTACAATTGCTGGATTATGTGAAATGTAGGCCTATCTGAAGGACAAATGCATGCTTGTTTTGGTATTTTGGGTTTTAGGTTTCCGGTACTATTAATTTCATCGTGAACTTTTGTTTCCACTGGTGCTGAGAATGAGATCATTATTTCTGTGATTCATTGTGCCCTCACATTATCCACAGATTACTAGATTATAAAGGCAGAAAAGGAGCGTTCTGGCCACTCGGTCTGACCTCTTGCATCACGTTGGTCAAAGGATTCCCTTGAATTAAATCTTTTGAAGTAAAGCCTTTAGACTCATCTCATTTTGATTTAAAAGTTTCTAGTGATGGACCATCAGTTGCATACCTTGGTGGGATTAGTTTAAAGAATGAACAGCAAGGGAAAAGCAGTTGAAACTCTTAATGCCTCTTTCTTTTTCTTTTCCTTTTTCTACCTTTTTTTTTTTTTATTTGGATGAATTTATAACCTAAGTCTCCTTGTGCTTATGCCCTGTTATTTTGTATATCTATAGTATCAGTAGTTTTCTATCCCTTTGAGAACTTTTCCATGTGCTGGCAGTCTGTGTGTGTAAAATTATCATTGTTTTCTTTCAGCTTCAAAGAAAACATTTATCTTACGATTGTATAATTTTTGAATACATATTAAGTATTATCTGCTCTTTTCAGCTGTTGGAACAGTTCAGGAGAACATACAACAACTCTGAGAAGGAGTTTGAAAACAACTGCCTGTTTTTACAACTACTTCCAAAAAAAAATATTCACAGTAAAGGCCAACCCATTGCTACTGCATGACTCAAATTTCCCCTTTGCTTTTGCTTTGCTGTAGCAGCTACACATCTAATCAGGGAGAGAGATTGCTGGAGGCTACCTTAAATGAAATCCAGAAATGCCACATTTTTACTGTGACCTTTGCTTACAGTTTCAGTGGGCACTTGAACTAACTTCTCTAAGGAGCAAAGCAACTCTGTGTTAAAGCATCTATAGTGTAGCTCCAAATGGCTTCAGAGTTGCCTGAACCCTGCAAGTGAATTTCCCAGCTTCTTAGCTCTAACCTTTTGTCATTATAAATGCATGCAATGCTCTGTTTCTTCTTACTAGGACAAAAATGTGTTTTTTTTTTTTCTTACGGTACTAAAGCCTGAGCACTTGTCATGTTTTACGGAGTTTAGGTCTTCCACCAAAGTGTTTTTAACAGTTTGAGGAGGATGAAGAATACTTAGGTATACAGATTTCATGACAGTAGCTGAAATGCCTAGGTTGGAAAAGCAGCCGCCTGGCTCACCCAGGATCTGAATTAGCCTGTGGCACTGATGCTCTCTTTCTGTCTCCTCCTCTCTGCCAGCAGATAGACTCTAGGACCACTCCTTTGCTCACTTTGGTGCCTCAGTGACTTAAGAGCTGCTTTCTGGTTTTTGTTTTTGTTTTTTTTTTTCCTAAATTGTGATGAAATCTGGCAGATGCGGATGATGTGATAAGTTTAGCACAGCAGTGAAGGTATCTCAGGGTGAGCACCGAGTAACCACACACTTCAACTCAGTAACGAGCTAGGAACTTTTTCAGACCTGGGATGTTTCTGAAGCATGACATTGGTGTAGTAATTTCTTCCTAGATCTGTTTGAGCTGCTCACTATTATGGTTCTTTGGCAATTTTGGTGTTAAAAGTCTTTCCATTTTCTCCTTTGTCACTACTTTGACCAAAAAAATTGTGTTGAATTCAGTGTTACTCTCTGTAAATTTTTCAGCTCTATATTTTACAAATTGTTAGCAATTTCCTTACTGTGTTAAATTTTAAGATTATTTTTGTGTCTTGCATGTTGTCATCTATAAGGGTTTTTGGTTGTTTTCAGAGATGTACCGAGTTTTCAGCTAATGAAATATCCAGCTATGCTATGGTTTTCGTAATGCTCAAATTAACTTTCACCAAATAACATTAGCATAACGTATTGAATTTTGTAACAGATTTGGAGTACTAAATTCATACAATTTTAAATGCAAACTGAGGGTACAAATGCTCAAGGATAAAAAGTCTTAGCGAGACAAATGTTTATGTATCAACCGATTACATTGTCAGAATTATTCTCCTTCCACGGCTGGTAGTACTTAGGAGAAACGTGTCCTGTATTACTCAGGCATACTTTAAGAAGAGCGTATGCTGATAGTTGCGTTACCATGAGGTACCAAACTATACTGTATTTTTTTTTTAAATACTGGATTTCTTAACACTCTGCTGCATACACAAATGCACATACACCCCTGCATACTCGTTCTTGCTTCCTCTCTTCTTCTCTCACACTGTACTTTGACACTCCTTCTAATGGTTAAACCAGAACCCTTTTACGATGTGCAAGCCACACACCTGAGCAGCTGATAAGAGATCCAGCATGTGTTTGCTACTCTGATAGTAGCGAGGCTACCTTTGCACCTTAAGCCTGATGGTGTTTTTTCTTCTTCATTCATTGTTAAGACATGTATTTATAAATGTGCTTACTTTCAGTAAAATATAATGGAAGCTTGTGGTGGTTTTGGATTGTTTTTAGCTATTATGATTTCCAAGCGTGCTGATAACAAGTAAGTAGACAGTGACCTAATACTTTTGCAGCAGTGCAGGATATGATGGCGGAGTAAGAACTCAAAGCTAACAGCTGATTTTCTTGGTCAGAGAAGAGAGTAGCCAAGTTCCCAGCTCTTTGACAGGTCCTCATAGAAGAGGACAATAAATCTTCCTGCCATTTTCTTAGTTTGTTCTTTCATCTGTTCTTCTGTGATCCCGGGTTCCTAAGCTGGTATAGAGACTGATGATGCTTTATGTTATTGAAGTGTAGTAACAGCTGTCTTGCTGCTATTACTGGTTTTTGTTATCATTGGGCGTCTTTTAGGCTGCAGTATCTGGTGAGTATTGTAAATCACACAAGGTGTTGGTTTAGACAACTTGTGCAGTAAATGCAGTGGGTGCTGGCAGGGTTTTCTGGGGAGCTGAACTGTTAACTGGATGCTGGCTGTTAGCAGAAGGGGTGCATCCAAGCACTCTGTATCTGGTTTCTTTGACAGTTAAATGTGGGTTTATTTCTTCCTTTTTTATTTTGGTGTTCCTAATGAAAGTTTAAGAAATGCTGTCACATTCAACAGGCATGTATATTCCTTGACTTCTTCACAGACATGTTACTTGACCTCAGTGACCTTCTTCAGGTACTGTATCTTTTTTGTTCCAAACTTGTGTTGAAATGTTAAACTTTAATTGCAAGCAAAGAGCTGTCAGCGTGGGCTATTTGGGATGGTTTAATTTCTTCCTGAAAATTCTGAATTGGAAATCCACTGGCGTTGTGTACTGGAATAATTGTTCAGTGAAATTAAATGAAATTAAATGTTTGCTTTTAATATTGCAAATAACATGGAGAGTTAGTATGATCCTTTCCTCAGGATTCAGAGTCACTGCAGTGGCACAGGGTCAGATGTTACACATTTTTAAAATAACAGGTGGTGAAGACAGAAATAACTTTTTTGGTAGGTAATACTGTGTAAATGGATTAGCACACTACAGAGAAGTGTTTTATAAAATGTATTTTGAGATAAATATGTACTTGCTCTGTATGTGGAAATAGAAAGCTCTACTGACATATGCTGTCTCATCCTCGTTCTCCATGTTACGACTGCTTTACATACAATGTGAGGAGGTTAGTTGCATCTATTTTTGTCCTCCCAGCTGTCTTGGTAAATGGCATCTCTCTGAAGACTATTTATTGCTTGAAGCAATCTGCTGGAATTGCAATAATCAAGTGAATCTTTAATTATTAGAATTAGTAACTTTTTTCTTTTTTCTAAATGTATTGATCTATTTTGATTACTTATAACCAAATACTGCATGTGTAAAATGGGAGGTTTATTTCCTTCTAAACACGTGATTTTTCATGGTTATTGTTATGAAATAGAATGATCACAGTAATATGAAGAGTAGTCACACAGTGGAAAGAAGAGGTATTGTATCTATAACAGGGCCAAAAAAAGAAAGTATTGTCAGTGGGAACAGAAAAGAAAGATTGGATGATTTGTCCTTCCCTCTACGTTCCAGCCAGAAAAGGTGTCGGGATGGGGCATATGAGGACCTAAAGGCTAGAGAGGTAACTGAAGAGATAGAAATGTATTAGTAACAGGTAAATAATCAACCCCAGAAAGAGGAGAAATGCAAAATTTCAGTGTCATGATGTGTATTAATGTATTTACCTGTGTGAAGACTTCCAATGTATTCTACTTTATAGCTTCTCTAAGGTGAATCTGAGCAAACAGGAATCTTAAATGTTACTGTGAATTGTAGCTAGCCAGAAATTCAAAATGGTGACAAAACATTTATTACCCAGGCAGAAAACTTCAGTACATTCTGCTTTAGATGAGCCTTTGCTCACAGTTCATGTGCCTAAAAAAAGAAAACCTGTTAGTTTATTAGACTGTGCTGTTACCCTTGAAGTGCCGTTTTCTTTCAAGGACAGCTCTCCCATCCTGAAGTTGGGATGTGAATGTCATTAAAGGAAAATAGAGGTGGTTGGTGGTGGTAGTGGTATTATTTTTCTGAATTATTTAACTTGTTCACACTCATTGGGCTCCTCAGTTCAAGAAGGACAAGGAACTACTGCAGAGGGTCCAGCACAGGGCCACCAAGATGAAGGGCCTGGAGCCCCTTCTGTATGAGGAAAGGCTGAGAGAGCTGGGTCTGTTCAGCTTAGAGAAGAGGAGGCTGAGGGGGGATCTTATCAATGCTTATTCAGTATCCAGAGTGTGGGTGTCAACAGGATGGGGCCACGCTCTTCTCAGTGGTGTCCAGTGACAGGACTGGGGGCAATGGCCATAAACTGGAAACCAGAAGGTTCAGCCTGACCATGAGGAAACCCTTCTTCCCTGTGAGGGTGACAGAGCCCTGGAACAGGCTGCCCAGAGAGGTGGTGGAGTCTCCTTCCCTGGAGCCTTTCCAAAGCCACCTGGAATTGTTCCTGGGTGATTTTCTCTAGGTGATCCTGCTCTGGCAGGGGGTTGGACTAGATGATCCCTAGAGGTCCCTTCCACTCTGTGAATCTGTGGGTTTGTATAAAATAGATAAGGCTGGTCCAGGCTATTTTCCATGGTGAATTGAAGGATGTCAATTTTATATCAGAAAAAAAAAATCATATTTGCAATGAGTTACTGCTGACCCTCACCTCATGCTTAGATGCAAATAGCAAATTTTGAGCTCTTTCTTCAGAAGTTTCTACTTGATGCAGCTCAGTTGCTGTGGGAGATGAAGTGACCTGCAGGGCTGCTAATCATCTGCCTGCAGGACTTTGCTGAAGAAAGTTACTGAATGAAACATCCTTATGGAATGTCTTCATAGAGGCTACTGAGTGAATTACAGAACACATTGGAATAGGTTTTAGTGTATTTGGGTGGTGGGGGGTGGAGAAAGCCCTTAACAACCTTTTGTGTGTTGCTTCATCCAAAAGCAAAACAAAAAACAAGCCAGCAAGGATAAATGAAAGCCTGTGAAAAAGGCCACCCGTTGCTTCCTTTTACCATCTTGCAGCTGGAGACAGGATTTGCCATTCTGTTTTCCATCCCACTTATGGCACCCTCCACATCAGCGACTTTCAGCCAGTGCCTTGCAAGTGCTGGGACAGCTAACGCCCTTGGTAGCTTACAACATAAGAAAGGAGGTAGCTGAAAGTAATATGAAGGAGACTGGAATCTGCCATTACCTGCAACTCAGTATTTGTTTAATGATCTGTCATATTTATGTTCTTTCTCTTGTTGTTCTGTTTAGCTGTAAAAAACCCCAACAATTTAAAAAAAACTAAACCCACCTAAAACCTTCCCCCCCCAAAAAAAAAGGAGGTGAAATCGTGTGTCCTCTGAGGCTGGGGGCTGTACTTGTACAGCTTCATCTCTTCTCTGAAGCATAGAATCATAGAATGGTTTGGATTGGAAGGGACCTTAAAGATCATCCCGTTCCAACCCCCCTGCCATGGGCAGCGACACCTTCCACTAGACCAGGTTGCTCCAAGCCTCATCCAGCCTGGTCCTGAACACTTCCAGGGCTGGGGCATCCACAGCTTCTCTGGGTGACCTGTCCCAGTGCCTCAGCACCCTCTCCATGAAGAACTTCTTCCTGATATCTGATCTAAACCTCCCCCCTTTCAATTTAAACCCATTACCCCTTGTCCTGTCACTACAGGCCCGTGTAAAAAGTCCCCTCCAGCTTTCTTGTAGTAAGCTGTCTTCGTATCTTTATTGAGTTGCTTGGGGATTTGGTCCTCCATTCTACATTAAAAAAACCAGCTGTTCCCTACAGTGTAATATGCTTTTAGAATAGTATTATGCTGCTAAAGCTTAGCAATAGAGGAGACTAATTTTTGCTGTTAATGGCAGTCTGTTGAAGAAGTCATACCAGTTTTCCTCTTACGCTGATGACTGAGACGTGGGAGTTTGTCTTGTTCCACTGGAGAACTGCTAGATTTCATAATAGCTTTTGGAGCTTCAAAATTGCTGTCATCTTGGAAAAAGCCAAAATGTATGTTTGGTTTTGGTTTTTGTTTAATTGGAAAGGCGGCAATTTCTTTGATGGTTGACTTGTGTGTGTGGTTCCCCCCCCCCTCCCCTTCATCTTCAGGTGCAATATGTCCTGTGTCTTGGAAACCTCCTGTTGAAAGTGTTGTCAGACTCAGTATGCCTCTGGTACGTTTAGATTTTAAAGCATTATCTGAAATGAGCTGAAAATGTTCAGGACACTGCTACAAACCAGGCTCCTTCCTTGTGCAGAGCAGTCATGCTGCATGTTGATTGGGTTGGAAGGGCCATCAGTCGTCAGTCCCTGACAGGGAAAGTACTTGCTTATATTTTCAGATACTGCATTTTACTTGCAAATACAGGCTTTAGAGAGGTCTTTAATCAGGCCTTTTGTTTGCTTTTTTGTTAGTCCAATCTAAGCAACAGGCCTCGCTTGTTTAGGAGAGTTGGGAAGCTTGTCTAGCCTTGGCCCAGCTTATGAGCAGTTTAGGTTTGCTCACGTTCCTTGCACCTGGAGAACTGTTTGGCTGTAGTTCTGATCTCAGTGCAGTGAAATGCTGCCTCTCTCATCCTTGGAAATGGCAGTTCCTTTTTTAGTCTCTTGTAGTCTCCAGTGTCATGGTCTTTGCAATGTGGTCATAAAAGACTTTGGGAAGAGGTGTTGGCAGTGCTTTGATCTCTAATTTCAGCCTAGTAGAATATAATTTTTGGTGCCTCTTGTGGTGTGTCCTGCTATTATATAAGGCAAATGCTTACCAAAACCATGTTAGACAGAGCCAGGCTCTTCATAGGAGTGTGCAGCAGGAGGTTTAGCAGCAGCAGACATAATTAAAATGAGATGTTTTGACTTGACATCAAGAAAGCTTTTCGCCATGAGGACAGTCAAGCATTGAAACAGTTTGCTCAGAGCAGGTTTGAAGTCTCTGTCCATAAAGGTTTTCAAGATCCTGCACAACCTGGTCTCTTCTTGTAGCTGACTCTGCTTTGGGCAGGAGGTCTGCTGAGATCTATTCCAACCTGGACTATACCACGGTTCTGGATAAGGGAAAAAGGTGCACAGATGAAAATCAGTAACTAATCCTTGCTTGGTCTAGTCCTCTCTTGGTGTCTTTTCCACTTCAAAACACAACTCTCACCCCCTATTTCTTTACCTTCAATTTGTCTAGTCAAGGAACAGTACTTTCTTGTCCAGAGGATTTTTACTGAGAGTGATTTTTAGACTCATTTATTTCTTCTAAAGGCAGCATTGGCCTCCCTGATTCCTCTATGCTTGTTGCAAATCACCCTTTAACTTTCTTGCATAGATGGTATGATAATGGCTTATTTTACTGCTGTGGCGTTGGAGGAAGAATACTAGGACTACCATGTACGTGATAAGCAAAACCAGATTCTCTCTTCGGAGTCCCCGGGCTGAAGGCAAGGCTTTAACACGTAGCATGAGAGGAAGCTGCTTAATTTTGATTTGTGACTCCTTGTGAACTGCAGTCTGACAAGCTGATTTTGGTACGCGTTAGTTGTTTTGTGTATTGTCTTTGAGGTTAAACGTAATGTTCTGGTTGCAATATGGATCCAAAAAGTAAGAAGTTTCAGTTTACTGTGTGGAGAAGGGTAAAATGGAGTATTTTTTTAAAGACTATACTCATTTGATTCGGTTTTTAATACTCTTTGTTCATTTAAAGTTATTAACATGTTGACTGCATTTGCCTTTATTGCCCCTATGCAAATTGCTATGTTGATTGAGTTAATTTAAGCAACCTGGTTGGGACCTTCAGGCATTACTATACTAGAAATGTTAATAATGAATCAAATAACCACAGGTGCCTCTTTCCCCAGCAACAGACACTCTCCTTAAAAACTCATTTGCTTTTCATGCTTGCTTAATTATTTAGGCAAGCAGCCATGGATGTTTCACAGTGTGAATTCTCATCGCGTTCCAACTGCCGGGTCTTTGTCTTTCTAAAAGACAATACCTTAACCACTGTCACCATTTGTAATATTTTTCCAGAATGTCACACCGTGGTCTTGAACAGCCTTTTTGGAAATCGCTCATAGTGAAAGGGTATTGATTTATGAATGTGTGGAACTTATGGTCAAGCAAAAACTTTTATTCAGTGATTGCAGCTTTGGGTTTTGTTTTTGTTACTGTCCAGAAGCTAAAGTGACCTGGTAACTGTATGAAAGGGAGAGATTCTCTGTTTCCCAAAGAGAGTTTAAAATTCTGGAAGGTGTTAGGGTGATGAACAGCCGAATTCCCGTGTTACTGGAAATGAGGTATTTGTTGTTACTTCTAAAAGTGGAAGTATATTGGTATTTGTGAACACATCAGGCATGATGTGAAAGCAAAAAGAAATTATGAAAGGGTAAGAGTCCCTGTGGAAGTGTCCCTTTGAAATCAGTATCTGATGACTGACAGATGTGAAATGAAAAGACTGTCTCAAAAAAATACTGTGAAGGGCAGAGTATAACAAGTAGAAGGGTCTTTCTATGAAGATGTGAGTTGGAAGCCAGTCCATCCCCAAATGTCTCTTTTAAGTAATTTCAAGTGTTCTGTAACAAGAGCAAGTTGGTAAAGGACAACATCTTAGAGAATCTTAAGTTCTCCTGTAAAAATTTAAGGGTTTGTTGTTTTTTTTTTTTTTTTCAGTGCCATAGCAAGCACATAATTTCTATGTGA